>NW_009201105.1:61871-67475 GCF_000690835.1 Fulmarus glacialis
AGCTTGGAGAGAGGGACTTACCTGGCCGGGCTGTCCTCAGTTGCACCATGGCTTGCGCGCTGCCGACCTCATTCTCCGCCATGCACTGGTATATGCCATCATCCTCGGGCCCCACGCTGACCAGCCGCAGCGCCCTGCGGGAGAGCCGGAGCCGGTGGCTGGCGGAGAGGGGGACGGCGTTGCGCAGCCACATGACAGAGGGCTGGGGGTTCCCTCGCACCTCACAGGTGAACTTGGCACTCTGGCCCCAGGGAATGATCTGCTGGGACAGCTCCATGGTGACCTCCGGGGGCTCTGTGTGGGGAAAAAACATGGCTGATGAGTGCCACTTGGCAGGGAGCATGGCCCGTCATGGCTTTGCACTTTCCTCTCTGGCAGGGACGAGGGCAGAGTGATGGATCGTTACCCTACCTCACCCCCAAGTCCCACTCCCTTTGTGGGGGCCCGCAGAGGTCTGCTTCATTGCGCCTCCCCTTCAGCATCCGCATGAACCGCAAGAAGAGGTAGCCCAAGGCCATCTGCCACCTACAAGTCCCATTTTTCCGAGCTGAAATGCTACTCTGCAAAGATTGCGCTTGTGCCAAAACAACACTGGCACCTGGATGAAATGCAATCCAATAAAACATAGGCTTAGCCTCCCTAATGCTTGTGAGAAGGGGAAGGATGCATGGTAGAAATATCTAAGATATAGCATCCCTTACATTTCCCACCCCACAGAGAGCTTCCCTACAGAACAGAGCAAAAAGCAAGTCACTCTGATGTCTTTCCTATGCCAATGTCAAATATGTCTCAAAAGCAGCCAGTCCTCCACTAGGGAGTGGAGAGCTAGAGCAAACCCACTGCCACAAATGACAAGAGAAGAGCTTCTGCAGGGGAAGGGAGGATCCATCATCTCCAGCTCATGGTGGGAGCCAGGAAGGAGGAACTACCACCCTCATGGAAGAATTCATCCCATCTCCTAGAAACTGGAACCATAAGCAGCGGTTTGCCTTACATTGCGGTTTGTCCAGGGAGAGGAAGTGTACAGAAGCACTAGTATCTTCCCCTGAAAGCAGTGGAGAAAGTCCAAGCCCTTCCTGAAACAAGGGCTACAGCAGCACTCACCAAACACCTGCACGTTGTAGAAGATGAACGCCGCTCCGGCCTCCCCAACTCCGTTGTCAGCCGTGCAGCTGTAGGTCCCTGAGTCTTCCTCACTCGTGGGGTCAATCAGGAGGTTGCTGAGCAGGAAGCGTGTCTTGTTGTATGCGGAGACGCTGGAGCCGTCTTTGGCCCAGGTGACCCGTGGCGGGGGGATCCCGCTGGCCACACACTCCAGGATGAGGCTTTGGCCCTTGGTGACAATGATCGTCTGAGCTTCAGGGGGGTAGATTATCCGGGCTGCCTCTGCTGTGGAGCCTGGTGAGGAGAGGAGGAGGAAGGAGGTGGGTGGGAAGGAAGGTGGCCGGTGGGAAAGCGCCCTGTGCAGAGTGCAGGTAGGGGTAATCATAGAATCATAGAATCATTAAGGTTGAAATGCTAGGGCTAGCACTGCTCCCCTGCGCTGCGGTAAATAAACAGCAAGGCAGGCCAAGAGGGACATTCCTTAGGTGATGCGTGCACACAACAAGTGGTCTTGCCAAAGGGCTAAGGGCCTTTGCTCGCCCATCACCAAGAACAAATCCTGAGGAGGTATGGCAATCCCAGGGTTGCACACACATATCCCAGGAGCAGACCTTGGGGCCTTCTGCTACTGGAAAGGAGTTTTCCCAGCAACTGATAACGTCAGTTCACATGGAAAACCAGCTGCAATAGCACTGGTATGTGCTCCCAGGGCTGGAAGTGCTACGGAGAAGACATGCAGTGAAGGGAGAGCAGCTTACGTCTCACGCGGAGCCTCTCGCTGGAGACCGAGGTTTTCACCTCCTGCGTCACGGGGTTGTAGGCTGCGCATTTGTAAGTCCCCTCATCCTCTTGACTGGCATTGACGATCTGAAGGTTCCCAGATGGCATGATAAGGTAATTGTCTGTAGGGAGAGAAGAGGCGGTTGCACATGGTTATAAGACATGTCTCCCCTCTGGAAGAAATGCAGCGTCCTGGAGAAAAGGTGGACAAGTGGGAAGGGAAAAAACAACACGGTAACACTGACAGCACTGAAATGACCTCTTTTGGTTCACATATCAGGGGAGCAATGATGCAATGGTGGGAGGAACAGAGCCTTATGTGAAGCTAGCTTGTCACAGGTAAAGGCAGCAGATGGAGTGAAGCTGCAAAATTCAGATCCAAATTTTAAAAATTTCCCCAAATTCAAAAGTCGCCTTTATCCAGGCTGGGTTAAAGGAGCACTTCATGGACATGTGGAGACGCCCAAGGAAGAGCAACGTAGTGCATCACCTAGTTCTACTTTCTTTCCTCTTCCACAGCTGGTGTTACACATGGTTCCCTAGTGCCAGGCAGCGGAGGCATCAGGGAGACCTGGCAGAGACCCTAAACTAACCTGTGCTCAGACGGGCGGCGAAAGGACAACAAGGAGGCAGCAGGCAGAGAAAGCTATGGCTGGTAGGGAAGAGTAAAACAGGGTCCTGGGAGAGGACCCAGCAGGACAGACCTCTGTGGCACTCACCTCGGGAGGCCTCTAGCCACTCCTGCTTCACGCTGTAGCGGACCTGAGCCTTGGGGTGACTTTCGGGCAGGTCGCAGGCAATCACGGCTGTGTTCCCTTCATCCACCTCGATCACGTGCTGGCCGTCGAACTTGAAATCTTTGAGATCTGCAGAGAGAGCGAATGACAGGGCATCTCTGTGGCTGGCTCAGCATCCTCGTGTCAGCTCATCCTCTCCCTGCGGACCCGGGGCTGTTTCATTGTGGTGCCAGCAGAGGACCGCTCTGTCCCCAGCAGCTAGGGAAATTGGCCTGGTTTCAGAGCTTTATTTTTTTTCTCCTCCTCCTTCCTACAAAATGGATAACTTGAAACACAGCTTCTGGACAAACCGCATGCTCCATGGCTGAGAAACTGGGCGTGAAAAATCCTGGCCTGAGAGTACAAAATGAGCCAACTTACTGCAGCACCGAAGGGCGTCCAAAAATGGTCCTTCTGCCGTCCTGCTACCGAGAAGCTAACTTTGTAGTAATAACTCAGGGAGCTCAGCCTGCTTCAAGGGTGCACAGATGCTGGGTGACACAGTGGGAGAACATGTGTGAGCGTGGACGCTCCCAGAGCTGCCCTGAGCTCCTCCAGTGCCTGAGCAATCAGTGTCTCTGCTCCGGGCACTCTCGCTCCCATCAAATATTTCACAGCCGAAGGCTGGTTAACCATGAGGCTTTGCGTGTGCCCAAGCAGTGCCCACACCCCAGTTCAAAGAACAGGGCCTTGCAAGGAAAAGCAGCTCCTCCTCTACACGGCACAGCTGTCCCCTCCCTAAAGCAGCCGTGAAAACACCCTGTCCCAGCACGTGTTCCCCCACGAGGCTGTGACAGGGGTCGCTCCCCCGGCGGGGCTGATGCCGGCAGCAGGAGCGGAAGCACAGGGCTTTTGTTTTCTTTTCCCTGTTTTTCAAAGCAGGAGCAGAGGACTGTGGTGAAACTCCGTGGATTTGGCAGAGCAGGGAGCACGCCAGCCTGGCCCCGCCAAGCTTCCCAGAGATGAAACCGGTCCCCTCTCTCCCTGGACACGATGGCAAATCTTTCCAGGGTGCTGCAAGCCCAAAGTTTGACTCGGTCAGCCTGTGCTGGGAGGCAGAGGGTTTTGCGGCAGGAAGAAAGTCCTGTGCATGCATTTTTACGGTGCCGTGCACCAGCCCAGGCGACCACTAGTGACAACTGCACATCCCGCAGCTGGTCACAAGTCACATTGTCGCATCAAGGCTCAAGCCGGCCCATCTTCCCCAGGACCCAGCACTAACACACGTCTCCCGAGCAGCACGCCACTAAACCCGGACTAGACCACATTCCCTTTTCAAAACCCCACGCTAAGGCAGCGTGTCGCACCCCTCGCCATGGCACGGCGCGGCCACGCGCTGTCAGCAGCTCCCTCGCCCCTCAAAACCCATCGCGGGACGTGGCGCCCGCGACCTCGGGCAGTTTGGAGAGCCGGGGGGAAGCAGGAGGGCTGGCGGCGGGCGGACAATGGCAGCCCTGGCCGGCAGAAAAATGTGTTTTTGTTCTCTGGGAAATGCAGCAGCTCTCCAAGAGCAAAAGACAACTCTGGCTCCAAGCTTCTCCCACCCACAGTCATGGAAAAGTGACATGAAATTTCTCAAGCAGACTTTCTGATTAAAGCAAGATCCTTTATGGAGTTTAAATAAAAAACAGCTCTCTTGGCAAGGCGGCGAGAAAGCCTCCCCAAGCGCGGCGCGGAGGGGCTGCCGGGCGGCTGCCGGGGGAGCCAGCGTTCCCGGGCCCAGATCTGAGGGAAGGGGAGGAGGTTGAAAAGAAAAGGGGAGGTTTTGCAATGTCATAAAAATGATTTGCAGCGAACATGCTTAATACTTCTGGAATTTCTTGGCATCGTTCAATTAAAAAAAATAATAATAAAAAGAAGAAATACGGGTGAACTTCAGAAATGTGATTAATCCTTTAAGACAAGCCGAGGAGGGGAGCCATGTTTCCACTGGGTATTAAAGCCAGATGAAGGTTAACTCTTAACTTGTGAAAAGCTGGCAGCGCCTTGCGCTCCTCCAACAACGAAAGTTACTGCTGGGGAGGGGAAGGGTGCTGGATATTTTCTCCTCTTTGCTTTTTATATTTGATCAAGGAATAAAATAGTAAGAGCCACAGAAATGGAAAGAGGTGGAGAAGAGGCGAGAGCCCAGTGCCTGCCTGCCCACATCACACATATTTCTCCGATCAACAAAATATAAACGAGCATCAGGAAAATTAATGTGCGCCTTGGTGGTCTGGATTCATCACAGCCAAATTAAGATTTCGGAGCCAAGGCATAGGCTCCAGCAATGCTGGCAGGGATCTGCACACACACACACGCGCGCGTGCATGCACGCACAGACCCCGAAGAGGAGAAGGGGCCCAGGAGCCCAGAGGAAGAGCAGACCCATGGTCCCAGGACAGCTGAACCCACCGGGGAGCACCACGCTCTCGGAGATGGAAAAAGATGTCCTTGTGCTGGAGGACCCCCGGGACAACCTTGGGCTGGGCGGACGAGGGGATCCCTCACGTGCAGCCCCCCAGAGGGCAGCTCAGCCCACCGCTCTCACAGCTGTGAGTGCTGCAGCCCCACAGCGGGGAGTGGGACCCCCGCCTCTTCCTGCCTTCCCCTCCCAGCCCGGCTGCGGGGGACGAGGGGCGAAGCTGTGGACGGAGGGGGAAAGGACGGAGGAAAGGGATTCTGGGATGTCTGGGGAGCAAGAACTGGGCGCTGCCAGAGAAGTGGAGCGAAACTGGCGGGGAACAGGGGAAAAACATCAGGTGGGCACCGGGACAAACTACTTTCCAATACGCAAGTGTATGAGCTTCCTGCCAAACTACTCCCCTAAATTCCTGCTCCCCCACAGCGAACAAGACTGTTTTATTTGCCAGTAGGTTTTGGCCACGGGCGGTCTCAACGACCCCGCTCCCCACTGGTAAGGGCGCATACGGGCGGCCATTAACCCCAACGGGGTCGCTGGGGA
>NW_009201105.1:67590-68023 GCF_000690835.1 Fulmarus glacialis
GGTTCCCCGCGTCCCCGGCGTGGCAAAACGGAGTCTGCCATGCTGGGCTAGGACACACAGTTTCGCCCTTGGGGCTTCAAATCAGCCTCCCCTGAGATGTGGGGAGCCACGCATGCCTCCCCCCACCAGGCAGTGCAGGGGGGGTTGGAGGAGAGGGTCAGCGCCGGGGGGGATGCAGCGCTCGCCCCTTCGGCTGCCTTCCAGCAGCAGCCGTGCCCCGTGTCTAACATGCAATTTGCACCCCAGGTCTAACTCCCACCGCAGCTGGGAGAAACCACATCCCCTCTCCCCTGGCTGGGTTTTCCTTTCATATGGCAGCACCCAACATGCCAGCCCATGTCCTTGTCCTTAAAAGACACGCTTGATCACAGGGAAGCAGCAAGTCCTCATCCACCAGCCACCGGCTGGGGGGGGGGGCGGGACAAAAAAGGAC
>NW_009201105.1:68279-68600 GCF_000690835.1 Fulmarus glacialis
CCCAGGGCTGGGTTCCAAGCAACGAGGCAGCCGAGGCAGCCCGGATTAAATGAATGGGAGACCATAAATAACTTTGGAGAAGAAGCAATAGTAAATAAAATGCTGGCCCTCAAGGTGAAAGTCCTCCCCGCTGTGGGGAAGGGAGGGACCCCGGGAAGAGGAATGGGCAGGGACGGGGTGGGGGCGGGCCCCTTCCACTACCCCCCCCTTGGCTGTCAGAGCAGCCTGGGGTTACGGCTCTTGCTCCCGCTCCGGTCAGCACCACAGGAGCATGGGCACTGGTGCTGTCACCACCAGCACCCTCCCACCTCAGTGGGACAG
>NW_009201106.1:0-1428 GCF_000690835.1 Fulmarus glacialis
TGCCTGCCAGGTTAAACCATGACATATAGATATATATTTTATACAGAATCCCTATATAAAATTGAATGTGCATTGAATGAAACAAAAAAGTGCATTCAAGGCATGACCCAATTTTGGCAGATTTCAGCCTGAATTTGTGTGTGTGTGTGTGTGTGAATTCAGTGGTTTTTGGCACAATGGGGGAGCAGCAGAGACGCCCCTGCGGCCCAGGGAGAGACCTGGTGGGGCAGGGGTTTCCCTGCAGCCCGTGGGAAGGCCCCAGGCTGGAGCAGGGGAGCAGCAAGAGGAGGAAGGAGCGGCAGAGAGGAGCTGTTATGGACTGACCGCAGTCCCCAGTCCCCGTCCCCCTGTGCTGCTTGGGGGAGGAGGTAGAGGAGTTGGGAGTAAAGGAGTGGTGGTGTCTTTGTTTCTCAGTATCAAGCCTACTTTAGCTGGCAATAAATTAAATTAATTTTCCCCAGGTCAAGTCTATTTTGCCTGTGATATTGTAACTGATAAATGATCTCCCTGCCTTTATCTCGACCCATGAGCTTTTCCATCCTATTTTCTCCCCTTCTCCTGTTGAGGAGGGGGGATGAGGCTGGGTGGGCATCTGGCAGAGAGCCAAGGTCAACCCACCACACACACGCAAATACAGGGGACATGGACACAGCCAGTCACACAGACTGACACAGAGGAGGCACTGCCTTCAACAGCAGCTGCCTATAAGACGCGCATGAAACACAAATACAGCCAGCCAAGTCACCTCCTCCTCTTCGGCTGGTAGAGACAGAAGGTCATCTGTGCAGGCACACACATGGCACTAGGTTCACAAGCACACAAACACTCACAGATTCTCCAAGTACTGTAATATCCCTCAGCTTATCTGATACCCCTGGCCAGATCCCAGCCCTGCTTATCTGCTCCACAGGAGGTCCCCTATTCGCCAGATGGTCCAGCTCGGTGCTCGCTGCAGGCAGACACATGCACTCACTCACTTGTCTCACAGGCACCTCATGCTTGTGGGTCCCACCGAATATCAGCACAGACCCTTGCCTGCCTGATACCTCTGCCCAGACCCAGGGCCTCCTGCTTGCTGTTTGATCCAGCTTGAAATTTGCCAGTGAACACACATGCACACCCCATGCACACCAGGATTGGGAAAGATATAGACACTCGCTCCCCCAGCAGCTGGCACCAGGCACACAGGATGTGACCGGCAGTCCCACTCCAGCCACCAGTGCTGTGCCCCTCACTTGCCTCACCGACGCTGGTCCCTCCCAGTAGCTGTTAAAAAACAGCTACAGGAACATACACTGTGGCTGGAGGCAGAGACCCCCACTCGCTCCGGTCACTGGCGCTGAGACCCCACTTGCTCCTGTAGCTGTCACCACTGGCCAGGGACACCTACACCATCAGGCTGACTCCAGTTGCTGGCCCCAAATCCAC
>NW_009201107.1:0-49108 GCF_000690835.1 Fulmarus glacialis
TCACATTGGTGAGCCTCCAGTCATCTGGGTCCTCGCCTGTTAACCAGGACTGCTGGGAAATGATGGAGAGTGGCTTGGCAAGCTCCTCCACCAGCTCCCTCAGTACCCTCGGGTGGATCCCATCCGGCCCCATAGACTTGTGAGCATCCATCCAGGTGGCGTAGCAGGTCGTTAACTGCTTCCTCTTGGATTATTGGGTTTATCCTGCTCTCTGTCCCTGTCTTCCAGCTCAGGGATCTGAGTGGCCTGAGGATACCTGCTCTGACTACTAAAGACTGAGGCAAAGAAGGCACTAAGTACCTCAGCCTTATCCTCGTCCTTGGGGACAACGTTCCCCCCCGCATCCAATAAGGGATGGAGATTCTCCTTGGCTCTCCTTTTGTCGTTAATCTATTTGTAAAAACATTTTTTTGTTATCTCTTATGACAGTGGCCAGACTGAGTTCTAGCTGGGCTTTTGCCTTTCTAATTTTCTCTCTGCATGACCTAATGAGATCCCTGTACTCCTCCTGAGTTGCCTGCCCCTTCTTCCACAAGCGGTAAGCTCTCCTTTTTTCCCTGAGTCCCATCAAAAGCTCTCTGTTCAGGGGAGGCCAGGCTGGTCATCTTCCCCCCCCGGTTCTTCTTACGGCACATGGGGACAGCCTGCTCCTGCACCTTTAAGATTTCCTTCCTAAAGCATGTCCAGCCTTCCTGGACCCCTTTGCCCTTCAGGATTGTTTCCCAAGGGACTCTATCGACCAGTGTCCTGAGCATGCCAAAGTCTGCCCTCCAGAAGTCCATGGTAGCGGTTTTGCTGATCCCCTTCCTTACTTCACCAAGTAACGAGCATTGTATATCTCATGGTCACTAAGCCCAAGATGGCCTCCGACCACCACATCTCCCACCAGTCCTTCTCTGTTTGTGAACAGCAGGTCGAGTGAGGCACCTCCGCTGGTAGGCTCACTTACCAGCTGCAACAGGAAGTTATCTTCCACACACTCCAGGAACCTCCTCGACTCTTTCCTCTCTGCCATGTTGTATTTCCAGCAGACGTCCGGAAAGTTGAAGTCCCCCACGAGAACAAGGGTTAGCGATTTGAGAGTTCTGCCAGCTGCTTGTAGAATGCTTCACCTGCTTCTTCATCCTGGTTATGTGGTCTGTAACAGACTCCTAGCAGGATATCTGCCTTGTCCTTCCCCCTCATCCTTACCCATAAGCACAAAGTGCTTACCCATAGATTCAAAGTGTGATAAGAAAGAATGAGCAACTTTGGAAATATTCAGAGTGTAGGCTAAGACTATAGAAATAAAAATTAACAAATCTGTGTAATAGAAACAACACACCTGGGAGAGAAGTTAGCATAGCAAAGACTAGAGCTAGATCACTGTATAAGTGAGGCCTCAAAGATGCTTGTTCTCAAACACAAGAGTGGTAAGCAAAGATTTCTTTGGAGTAGTGAACTATGGAGGATGACATGTGCCAAATTTGGCTGCTAGCAATATGAGACTGCTCTGGTGCAAAAATGTCTAATAGATATCAGATAAGTATCTTAATAAAAAGCAGAAGGAACTAAAGGCATCACTTCTGAAATAGTTGGAGAGTAAATTAAAGAACAAACTGTCTATAGACATATGTAAAAGGAGGCCTGATACAGTTCTTTGAGAAAAACTGGTTCAAAAAGAAAGAACAAGGGAATTCTTCCACATAATGAGCTCTCACTAAAATTGTTCGTCAATATGCTCAGATAAAGAAAGAGGCTTTTGGTCTTGGTCCACTGGGATAAAGGATTTCAAATCTTTTTAATGGGAATTCAGTGCAAGTGAACCCAATCCAATTACTGGAATTGTCAGGTAAATAACAGAGTAAGGTTGTAGAGATTTATTTATTTTTTAGCTACATATGTATGATTTTCAAATTGAATACTAATCTGGAAGAGAAACTGTATTGTAAATGCATGCTCCAGAGAATTTTGTGTAAAAGGACAGCTGAGATAGATTATATACATGTCAATCTGTTACAACAATAAATCTGTTTGGTCTTCCATGAAATACGGAATACTATTACTAGAAATATTGCAAGGGATGAGACACACTAAAGGAACTATTTAAATCATAAGGTGTGGAGAGCAGCACATTCGTAGAATCTCTTGAAATCAATTGAAAAGTAATATCTGAGTAAGAAAGGATCTTTTGGGGAGGCAACTGGGTAGTGTTTCCCAAAATACTCAAGTAAAGAAAACTTTACTTTTATTTTTTATGTATGTTGAGAGAATAATTGAAGTTTTAAAGTGAAGGAACAAGGATGCTCTACATCCCTGCAGTATGATGCCTAGGCTAGTACAAATCGGTTGTATTGTAAACAGGGTCAGCCTGGCATACCAACTTTTATCTGCATGTCCCAAGGGAAATTCTTGTGCCTGTTTTCCCTTGGGATTTAGAAACAACATGCAAGAGAAGAGAGTGGATGCCTTCCGTGCAAGACACAGGATATATTCATTATAAAGCCTTCTCAAGCTATTAGATGCCCTCAGCAGTCTGACTGAAAGGTGGGACATAAGAGGCATCGCCCTTGTCTCCCGTGTTGGGTGGCTAGCCCTGCTGCAGAGGATTAAGCTCTCCAATATACAGTTCAGTAACAGGGAGACTCCCCTGCATTTGGTTTGTGGTGGGTTAACCTTGGCTTGCTGCCAGGTGCTCACCAAACCTGCTCCGGCACCTGGAGCACCTCCTCCCACTCCTTCTTCACTGAACTTGGTGTCTGCACAATTGTTCCTTTAATGTTTTCTCAGCCCTCTCTCTCACAGTTGCTGTGCAGTGTTTTTTACCCTTTCTTAAATATGTTATCACAGAGATGCTACCAACGTCACTGGTGGGCTCAGCTTTGGCCAGCAGTGGGTCGGTCCTGGAGCCAGCTGGAATTGGCTCTGTCCAACATGGGGGTAGCTCTTGGTGTCATCTCACAGAAGCCACCCCTGCAGCCCCCCTGCTACCAAAACCTTTCCACCTACACCCAGTACACTGCTCTTTCTACATATCTCACAATTCTTTAAGACTCTCAAATGGATGTGTGTTCTGAGGCTTATTTATGGAAGAAAAAAATCTAGGCCAAGGCAAGCAAAGGAATATAAACTGATGGTCCAGCAAAATGTGCTCTCAAATCCATATAGCTCTCAGTTTGTTTATTAGCCAAAAAAGCATCCAGAACCCTAAATAAAATGTTGCTTCTCTGAACCAAACTTATGTGAGACTTGCATCACTAAAGAAGAAATGAGCTCAGGTTAATTCATCTCCAATAGAGATATATGTCATACCTAACACAGCAATATCTAACAAAGAAGTACTCTTTAGTGATTGGAAGCAGAATGCTTGCAGAGAAATATGAGCAAAGCAGCTTGCTGTTTGTGCTGCTACAAACATGTTTTCATTTGTAATCGCTCCTCTGCAGTCAAAATAATAAGGTGCCTGAAGAAGGAGCCAGATTTGGAAGATGTTCTTCGCTGTTGTATTACAGCACCAATTGAAGGAAACCTGGACTATGTCACCTACTGATATTTTGTTTAAGAGAAAAGCAAAACCAAGTAACCCTTCTGGGGAATACTTTTAGGTTGCAAGTCCCTCTGAGCAGAAATTGTAATTTGAATTTGTGTAGTCCTTAGTAAGATAAGACACTGATCTCTACATAGTGCCACTATAGTTTTCATCTCAATAATTCCCCAGAAATCCAGGAAAATAAAAAAATTATGAAAAGAGTACTTAGTACTGACATAAAGACAAGCTTCATCATTTTCATTTCATGTCCTAGATCATTGATCTGGCCACAGAGAGTAATTCAAAGAGTAATGCCAAATAAGACTAGTTCTTTTTTAGAAAAGGCAGTATCTTAACAAAATTCTGTAGAGTACAAATACATCATCTCCTAGAGAGGAAACTTTTATTCCTTGTAATTACTTTAATCTTAACAAGGATATTTCTTTTGTTTTCTGTGCATTTTCATGTGCAACAATGACAACATTGCTTGTCTGCTTTTCCTATACAATCAGTGCCTTCAGCCAAAGAATATTAAAGATGACAGTAGAGAATATGGTAGGCCTCTTGAAGGAGTTTCCATAGTCTTTGAACTGCAGGTTTAACTCATACCAAGCTGTGCTTTTTGCCTGCTGTAATCTTTGCTGCGGTACACTTTGGTTATGGTAATGAGTTTGGGTATCTTATATTACAGTTTCAGAATGGGAGAAATTATTGAAATTGAAACCTAGTTTTTCTAAAGTGAAAAAGCACTCTTTTCAAAAGTGACTTCCAAAATCTTGACATTCTAAAATGTTAGAGCTACTTGAATTCAGTGCTTGTGAGCTTTACTTGGGGTAGGTATGTTTTATTATGGCAGAATGACATACTGGGGGAGCATTGTTAAGCACTTGCTTTAGCCTTACGAGGCCAATCTTCTCAGGCTCCCTCTATAGAGAGTGAGCAGAGAGAGTGCTCCAGGGAAATGGTGACTCCTCAGTCAGGGTCCTGTCCTGAACGTCTCCCTAGGAATGCCCATCTCTCTTCACGACTATAGAGGGTTTCCAGGGAGCTGAGGCTCTTAAGGAGAAAGTCAGCTTTTAAAAAATGCTTTCTCTTGTTATGTTGTGGTTTAACCCGGCAGGCAGCCAAACACCACACAGCCGCTCACTCACTACCGCCCCCAGTGGGATGGGGGAGAGAATCGAAAAAATAAAATTCGTGGATTGAGATAGAGACAGTTTAATAGAACAGAAAAGGAAGGGAAAATAATAATAATAATGATAATGATAGAATATACAAAATAAGTAATGCACAATGCAATTGCTCACCACCCGCCAACTGATGCCCAGCCAGTTCCTGAGCAGCGATCTCTGCCCCCGGCCAACTCCCCCCAGTTTACACACTGAGCATGACGTCATATGGTATGGCCAGTTTGGATCAGCTGTCCTGGCTATGCTCCCTCCCAGCTTCTTGTGCACCTGGCAGAGCATGGGAAGCTGAAAAGTCCTTGACTAGCGTAAACACTACTTAGCAACAACTAAAACATCAGTGTATTATCAACATTCTTCTCATGCTAAATCCAAAACACAGCACTATACCAGCTACTAGGAAGAAAATTAACTCTATCCCAGCTGAAACCAGGACACCTTATAAAGTCCAATAGTATTTTAGTACAAATTCAGAGTGTTTTCTGGTAAAGATAACATTTTTTTTCTCTCTTTCTGGTCCCATAGACAATCTCTGATTTAATCTGTATACATATATGCATATTAAAATGTATATATTTATTGTTATATATGTTACATGATATTTATGTTTTGCTCCCCTCAGCTTTGAAGTAAGTTTTTGTGTCATAGGTTTTTGCAACTATCTAAATAATGAAAAATTGATGTAATTTACTCCTATGAATCTAAAAATGTGTATACAATCTTCTTAAAGCCAATATCCAAGTCTTACTTCACTCAGCATTATAAAATTCTGTCTGTCAAGTGTCCAAAAGAATGAATTGGACAAATATTTTATGTAGAACAATGGTTGAAGAACACTGTGTCTTACTAGTAAAGGCAAAACTAATCTCTCCGTAAGTTAGTACAGCACTAAAAGCTTAATTTTGATGAGTGACTACAGTAAGCTTTTTGTCCTGTGATCCTTTCTCACATGGCTCTGCAAGAGCAATTGTTTGGATAGTTATCTGTTCATGATACTCAATGTTTATTTGTCAAAAGGCAAAAAAAGCCCTCTAACAATGAGAAATACATGTGTTTTTAGTTTTCTGGTTCTGCTAGTTTAATAAACAGGGGTTGTAATCCCTGAAGTTTAAAAAAAAAAGAAGGATTTTCTTCCACATAAGCAAATGACAGGCAGATTGAAAGGAGAACAAAGTTGTCACCTACAACTTCTTCAGAACTTGCAGAAATACCAATAATTCCATATATGTAAGATAGGATGAAAATTTTTCTTTTTATTTTTATAAAGACTTAATTTTCAGTAGTTAAGGAAACAAAGTATATTTTCTAGTGAAGAAGAAAAAAATATCTAAGTGCATGGAAGACATCCAAATTACAGGGAGGTAAGCTAGAGTGACAATTTAGTACACATTAAATGTTCTATGGAATAAGTACTTTCCTAGGTAGATGAACAGGGAAGATTGGAGCAAAAAAATAATGATTCAAAATATGAAGCTCTAGGAGCAGATGATTAAGTCCACAAGATCAAGAAAAAGCAGAATGTTAGCATTTTGGGGTCATGTGGTTTCTGGTTACAACATTTGAGCCCCATTTACTAAAAAATAACAAGTTCTGACTCTTGCAACAGAGAATTATAGAAGTGTACTGAGTGAGAGCTGTGCTTTAGAGAACAAATATGTCCTCTTTCCCATTTTGCCTGCATTAAATATTTCTGAGGTCACACTTAATCAGACAAAGGTGAAATTAAGATTATGCACTTAAAAATGTTGGGTTTTATGAAGTTAAGCCTGAACGCTGTATGGATCATTTTTCTGAAAACCGCCAGCTTTAATGCAACAGACAAATTTTTGAGCCAGAGTGGTCTTGCAGTTGTGAGTAAAAGGAGATCTAGGAATTACAATCAAATAATGAATAATTTTCTACATTTTTCTGTAAAAACTGACTTCAAAATTGTGAATTTTAGCTGTAAAGATGAAATTCTTACAGAAAGTTATTTCTGATCATCTTTTATAAAGTGAATGAGCAGGAATATCCTAAGAAGAAAAGACATTTCTGTTTGACTTTATTTTTATTTTAATATTTCCATTGCTTCAGAAGTTTTAGCACTGAATTTTTTTTACTTTTAAGAACTTTCTAAGCTAAATAAATAATGATCTTTAATGCTTATCTCGATGTGTTATGCTACTATGTCTATGGATAGTTATAGGAAAGCTTTTATTCAAATGATGTTAATACTTTGAGCTCTTAACCCTTTTGAAGCTGTTACAACTTTCTCAGTCTTTTTTTCTTTTTCATTTTTTTTTAAGCATGCCTTTGGTGTTTAGGAGCAGCTTAACAGAAAATTAGTAAGACTGAGGAAGACTGAATGCTTTGACTTTGCTATACCATTGAAAAATTAAAATAATTGTCCTTCTCTGGCTGAAACTGCCTGAACTAAGAAGGCATATTTTCACTTTGGGACAAAAATGTGTTGTCTATAGCTACAGATCTGAGCATGTCAAGCAGTGTGTTATTTAGAGCTTCTCTGAGAATGAGGTAAATAATCGGCAACTGACGGTTTAGCTTCCAAAAGCTCTCTTGGTATTTAGCTCCCACCAATATCTCCCACTAATTTTCACTTTCTGTGGGAGTTATGCATCAAAGTATGGACTTTACAAAAGGTACCCTGTCGTGAATATTTGAGAACTTCGTCTTTGACCTGGTAATAGCAATGAGATAATTCTGAGATTTATAAAGAAGCCGGCTCTCTTTTCTCTGAGGTAAAATCCCACTCTCCTCTTTTGGCTTTCTACTGCTGTCCTTCTGAACAGACTTGATCTTCCCTGCTACCACAGAAGAGAAATAAGAAATGAATCCTTTGATCATCTGTTTCTTAAATGGAGCCTGCTTTCATTCTTACATGGTTGGAAATTTAAAAGAGAAGTGCCAGAAGTATCTTGTGTGAAGAAAATCAAGTAAGTTATGGAGGGCAAGATTGTATTAGGCCTGAAACAGGCAGATAATACTGAGCATAAAGACATGGAAAAACTTTCAGTGAATCTTTAGTGCACAGGTTGGGGAGCAGACCACACCTAATTTTTCCCTCTTGAACTTCAATGTGTCATTTAATGGCATGTCTGAACTTGATGAATTTCCAAAAGAATATTCTGCTCATCCACAACATCTATCCCATCACCCTTTTTCTCTGTAATGAATCTATCTGGACATGACACACAGCAAACAAAATCTTGCAATCCAACAGTATTAAATGTATCTCAGTGTTTTCTCAGTGATTTTCTTTGTGTCAACTTACAATGACTACCAGCACAGATTTTGTCTTCTCCAGTAGATTAATTAACTAACTTTTGCGATGCATGCAAATTGACTAAAGCATTCTGCAGCCAAATGTGGGATGGTTGGGAGGAACAATTTGAACTCCTTTTCTGTTAATTCCTTCATCCATTTCTCCTTTTTCTAATGCACAGAGAGTTTATTATACACCTTCTCTTCCCAACACACAGTTTTACATCATTGTTGAGAAGGAGAAAAACATGGAAACAAAAATGTTCAAGTCCATTGTGACAAACTAGAGTAGACTTAGGTCAGCTGTTAATTATAGATATTATTTAAAATTAATTTGTTAGCTTTTTTGATTGCTATTGTTAGAAATTAAAAAATTTAGATAGCTTTTATAAAAATATTTAATTAAATTTTTAAATTACTCATGTTCCATGTAAAATTTCTTATTATTTGTATTGTGTTGCTGAATATATAAATGGGATAATTCTCATGTTATTGACTGGATGAATTCAAGTAATAGATACATGTTAATATTTTAAAACAGATCTCTGGAGAACTCACTTGTATTGAAATTTATGACAGGTTGGAGGTGGCTTTATTTTCCTCTGTATTTGTCATGTACCAGTGTCAAATGACCTGATATTGAATGAATCACAGCAATGTCAGCTCTGCACTTTTATTTTTAACTGTGCAAACTGTTGTGATTTGAGGACTGAATTGTAGAAATACATCTTGCTCTGCAGGAAAAACTCCTCTGTCACATGGCCAGTGTTCACCTGGAGGGTGTACATGACAAAACACTGCAAGCACAACATTACAGTATATGTATTACAATTAAAAAATACCACATGGAGGAGCAGAAGCAAGGTAATGACATTGAGATGGATTTACTTGTTCTATACTCTGCTCTCTTTTTTTAGAGATCACATTGCTTAAACCTAAAATAATTTGCATAAACATCTGTTCATTATTTATATCTGCTTTGCTCTCTGTTTCATAATTTTAAGATTCCCCAAATTGTGGTGGGATCTTCCTGGCAGGGAGGAAGATGTGGTCATCACTTCACCGAATGTTCAACCTTGCTTCAGGGAGTGGAGTCCAGCACATTTTTTTCAGGAAGTGTGGGAAGGAGATAGCATGACGAAAGATGGAATTGCAGTGTTCAACACAAATGTTTTCCTGAGACAGACTTTTCTTGAATTTTTTTTTTCTTTTTTCTTTTTTTTTAAATAAGGTTATTGAGGGTCTGCAAGCTGTTACTCATTTTTAAAGGTAGCATGGACATTTGCTTTGAGGCAATAACAAAATAAGATTTGCCCAAACAGTTTTGTGGCCATTTGATATCTTGGACTTATCAATTTGAATGCAATTTCATTAGTTACCCACCGTTCTCATACGGAGGTGGCACCCATGTGTGGTCTAGGAGCATCAGATGTTTAGTAGTTTTAAAGTGTAAATTAGAAAAGAAAGAATTTTGTTTTAAAAGACTTTATCTAATAACATATGTACTTCAAATATAAGATTTGAAGTTTTAAATGAGGGAAAAGCAAAGGGGATATTTGCATTAGAAAGAATAAAGAACAAGCAACCCTTAATCTGTTGCTAGCACGTTGCTTTCCCTCAAACATTCTGTAAATACCTTCATTCATGTCTGGGCCTGACACACAGTATATTATCTTTTGCTTAATTAGTGGTATTGTCAGTCTCTTCTCTTCTTCTCCTGCAGTGAAAATTCATTTCTAAATTTTATGAGATGTCAGACTTCCTCTAACAGTGTGAAAAAACAGCTCGAAGGCTCTAAGTAAAAGGTTTTAGGCCATGATTGACACAGTATAGTAGGTCATATGCTCCCCTGACAAGCAGTAAATTCTGAGCTATACTACAAAATACAGGTGTTTATAAGGAAGATTCTGACTGGATAATTTGTGAACATCAGCCTATATATCAAGTGTAGCAGAATGTAAATGTCTTGTGGAGAATCTTTCTTTGCTGGATATGCCCAGGAAAGAGAGGATGCTGTGTGTGTGACAATAAATTATATCTAACCGATGGAAATGGGGATTACAGATTACACTGATGAAAAGCACAGCCATCACTCAGAGAGACTTTGACAGGACCTTTCAATCAAAATTCCACTTTCTGGCCCTGATGGATTAATTTACAGACATGCACACATGCACGAAGTTTGAAGCCCTATTGATGAACAAATCACATCCTCACAAACAAACCTGGCAAAAAACTCTCTTGGAAATGACTGTTTTGTAAATGTAACTAGTCTACAACATGATGGAAAGGTGTTTGCACAAAACACTTTGTAACATAGTGTCAGAATGTTTTCATTGACAATTAGGATTTTTTCTCCTGATACTCTAATAGAAAAAGTATTTTGTTACCATGAAGATGTGATGGTTCATATTTTCCTGGCTATTCTGGAGCAGTTAAAGATGGATAGTCAATTTCTGCTGGTTCAAATTTTGAACTACCAGTAGTGCGTGGAAACTGCTTCTCAGTACCCTGCTTTTCTGTGACATGCATTTTCTGCTTTTTCCTGCTATTTGGTATAATTAGAGCTATTTGCATGAAAAGAGAGTGTTGCGGAAGGGGTGGACTTAGAAATCCACCTACTCCTGCCGTTTGCTGTTTACTCTTTGCATAAAGTCATAATCCCTGATGAAGTAATCAGTGTTTCTGCAATAGCAAATCATTAAGTCGCACAAAGGAAGTTGCACTTTAGGGATTCTGATCCAAAAGGATTCTGAGGGCTGTTACCTGGTGGCTGACTTCAACGGGACCTGGAGACAGCCAGTATTTCTCACTATCAGACCTACTTTCCTGAAGTCAACCAGTAAAATTGCCATTGTTTTCAGTGAAGCAGAATGATACCCTAAATGAGAAAAAGGAAAGGAATATTGAAGAAACAAAGACGCTTCTTTCATGCAAATTACTTTACTAATAAATAAAAAAGGAGGAATTAGAATCAGGAAATATAGGCGATAAAGAGAAACTGTTGTCTGAATTAATGCCTTTCAAATTTTCCAGTGAGGCATTTAGTTAGCAGTTAGTAGCAATGTTCATTATACTTCGATAATTATTTAGAGCTTTATCCCTCAGAAACTGGTTGCAGTGAAAGACTGTATCATGGTTCAGTAGTTAAGGATTCTTTTACACCATTATGCAAAAAAGAATAAAGAGGAGTTTTTCTGGGGGGAGGGCTGGGAACATGTGAAATAAAGCAGCTCAATTAGAGAAGACCTGACATTAATGGGAATGGGTTCTGTAGCATATATATTTTTTAAATTAGCAAATTGCAAGAGAATAAACCAAATCAAATTAAAACTAAAAAAGCAACAGCACCACCCCACCTCCCCAAACCAAAACTGTAAAATCTTTACTTGTTTTCTACCCACCACAATATAAGTAAAAGGAAAATGCAAGTGAAATGGATGATACATATCCAGTGGATGTCGTAGAAGTCAATGCTTGCGGGTTATTACCATGCAGTAAGAGTAATGTTAATTGGAAGTCTTGCCTTCAATTTCTGTTACCACAGCTTTGTAACTTACCTGAAGTTGGTTGAGACTGTAGCTTCAACAAACACCAAGATCTGTCTCCACTGAGCTAACTTTTAAATTGTACCCAACTTATGCATGATTTTAGTCAGTATGTTGCGCTATAAGGTGGGACAAGCACAAGAAAATAATAAATACTGATGAAAATGTATCTATTTTAATTATTGCCAGAGGAGAATATGGTGTATGTACAAAATTCAGAGTTTAGTGCCTAGTGGGAAATTCTTACTTAATGGTACCTATTGAGACAAACTGATTTTTTTTCTACATTTTTATAAGGGCATACTACTTGATATTAGAAGTCAAGTTAAGAAAAAAAAAAAAAAAGATATAATAGTGTATTATTATTTTGAAAATCAGAAATAAGTGAAGAAATATATTATTCCCTTTAGATTTTTTCTGTCATTAATTTGTTCAGAGCATTTATTAAAGTCTACCTATTTTGTTTCAACTTGACCCAGTCAAAGCAGTTTGAAGACATTTACAATGATGAAGAGGGAGCTTCAATTAACCTTCTTGGCTGAGATATTTGATATGCATGAGTTACTATATAACAGCTTAATTATCTAATACTCTTTGTAAAAGATTTCTAATAAAGAATGGAATTGATTTATACATTATGAGAGCATAATAATTTATTTAATTTCTCATCAGATTTCTTTTGCCAAAATGGATGTAAATTAACTAGCAAGCTATGGCACCAAGACCAACACTCAGGACCTGACAACTTTCTAGCTTTATGTATGTTTTGATAACTTTGCTTTGAAGGAGATGCATTAACTGTTGGTAACTAATAACCAAGTACTACAAAATTGCACTGCAGGTCAGAACTCATTAGAGCTATAAAGATCTATTTTAATCTTTATTCTAGAGATTCATTGTCATAATTTGTACCACAATAGATAAAAAGAGATAGAATATTTTTTTTTTTTTTTTAAATTGATCTTACAGGTCCTAATTTGATATTACAAATATATATATATTTTTAATTGATGTGATTTACCCTTACTATTTTGGTGACATTAGAATTAATGTATTCATTGTCTTTAATAAGAATATAAATATAAATATACAATTTTTCTTAAAGATTGCATACTTGTGAAAAAGAACAAAGGAATAGATTTGGGCTCAACCATGGAAAAAGCGATCACCGTTTTTCAGACTAAGTCCTGGTTTATCTCAGTCCTGATGCAATCTAGGGCCACCCCTAGCATGGAATGATCAGATTACTTGCGTACCTGGTGGCCCATTACAACAAGACTAGTTAAATACTCTTTGGTTTTACCAGATCAAATGTCAAAGCTTCTTAATAAAAAAGATAATTATCATATTACAAAGGAGGAAACTGAAGCACTGAAGAACTGAATGATTTCTCGAAGGTAACAAATAGAGGTGGTGACAAAGAAAGGCACAGGAATTATGGTTTGATTCCCCTGTTACCTGTATTACTTAGATTTTGCTCCCTCAGTGCTGCCACATTTTGCTTGTGGTGTTGGGGGAACTGAAAGGTATTTTGTTTTTTTTGTGTGTGTGTGTGGAAAAGATTCAAATCTAAGAACTGTGTTTTTGAAAAGAGATTTCAACAAAACCCAGGACATTAGCCAGCAGATGAAAAGATAGAAACAGCCAGGGTGAAATCCCTGCTGAAATTGATATGAAATTTGCCACTGACTTCTGAGAATCCAGAATTTCACCATAAGGTGAAGTGGTAGGAATAAAATCTCCAAACACCAAAAAAGGATAGTTCAAAGGTGACATTTAGGAAGAGGTTTGGGAAGTGAGTAAGGAGTGAGGAGGAAGTAGAAAATAATGAATTCAGGGCTGTAAGCAAGAGTAGACTTGCAGAGATTTCTGAAGGTGAGAATGAATGAAACAAAACAGTCTCTCATCACTAAGACAAGGTGAAGATTAATATTTTTGCACGAGGGCTTGTGTTTTTTTACTCTTTTGAAATATATTTTCCTCTCCAGTAATAAGCATAAAGTATACAATCCTTGGCAAGACAAACACAGATAAACAGAGTTTGTTAAAATTGGCCATAAGAGGCTTCTCATTTTCTAGAAAAATAAATATTTTGTTTTGTTTTGTTATTTAGACAGTTTGCTTAATTGTTAAGAAATTTCTTACATTTTGTTTCAGCAAAAAACCAGAGCCTTATCTTGTTTACAATACATCTATAAAACATCACTATTATCTTCCTTTCAGGAGACAGTGTTCATCATGTTTTGATCTAGTTGCTCCAGGTTGATTCCACCCTTTAGGTCCCTACAATGAATGTCTTAAATTCTCTTTATGATCAAGAAAGGGAATTTCACCTCCCGTCAGCAGTTTGTCTCATCCATAAATTGGTATTCAGGCTAGGAAGGATGACCAGGGGTGTGGCGAAGCTTCTGCCCAGCTGTTGGCAGGAGGTTGGTGTTCATGTAGGTCATAAGCAGAGGCGATCTCTTAACACCTGAAAATAAAATAGACAATAAAGCCTGTGGACTATGCTTTTCATTTGTACATTGTAAAGCAAGAAGGTAATTACCTCCGTTTCATGAAAAATGAAACTGTTAATGGTAATCACTCTCAGTGCTGGACTGAAATGTTAGGCATGAACTAAGATTTCTTTGTTAGAATGTTTCAAATTGTATTTGCTGTGTGAGGGGTTTTTTTAAGCATTTCTTACGCATCACAGTGCCTGTCTGTGTTACAAGTTAGTGCAAAAATAATTATGAAGTTCTTCATTTGTTGACTGGGGTTAGAACTTTCTAGGCTACAATCTGTATTGGTAGAAAAGGCTAACTTTCTGGATGAAAAAATTGGTTAGTGAGTCAATGCGTCAGGAATAGTATAAATCTGAGATACCTTTGTTTCAACTGGAATCTGACCTACATAACTACAGAACAGGTTTAATCTGGCTCAAAGTAAAGAGCAGGAAGTGTTCAGGATATTTAAACTTCTGTAGTGAAAAGTTTGAACTTACAAAGAGAAATTCAAATACTCTGCCGGAGATGTCTGCTAGGACAGGAATCATAGTACTTCAGTCTGGGAGTCTCATTCCTAGAGCAATCAATGAAGAGTGATTTATAAGTAAGTGTCCATGCCATCCTAAACTATAAAGTAGGTCACTGATACCGACTATGGTAATAAAAGCATTATAGTAATTATGGGGGTGGAGAAGTAGCAGGTGTAAAACTGAATAAAGATTTGGAATACTGACAAAGTCATCCAAGGCCAGCTGAAAAAAAAAGTAATTTTTTATTAACATAAATTTGCTTTAAAGTTGAATGATTTTTTTTTTTTTTTCCAGCTAGTGACTGGTTCACTGGAATAAAAAAAAATATTCTGACAATTTTTTACCAAACCAGGCCTTTCTCTATTATATTTCAAGTGTTGGAAGTAGGGGATGGGAAGTAATTATAAGACGAAGCTCCAAAAATTTTGAAGGAAAACTTTGATGAAAAAGGGAAAAAAAATCCCACTGAAACTGCTTAGAAGAGGTTTTCTGTCACCAGAGCAACTCTACTTCCAAGCATCATTGATATGTTCAGTTTACCTGCTTTAATATAGCCATATCCTGGGACTGTTTATCTTTGGATGTCGAGAACACATGATATCATTAACTAAACTCTTAGGGACCTAAGTTACTTTAATCTTTTTTTTTTTGCCTCCAACTGCAATTTTCCAGTAGCCATAAAGGAAGAAAAACATCATTTGCATAATGAGCCCTTTTCTGGCTCTGTCATCATGACATAAAAAGGGGTAATTTTTTTTCCTTATAAATGACATATTCACTGAATATTTATCAGTTTTTCCAGCAAATTCTAGCAAAATGTGATGAATTTGTGGAAAAGAACTTGACCAGAAAGAATAGAAGGAAGAAGAAATATCAACACACTGAAATATCTTGGGTTTTGTGTGTTGTCACAGTCAGCATGCAGGTGACTGAAATGGTGAGAAAATATTTGTATTCTTGTAGCTGACAATTTTTCCTCCCCCATCATTACACTGTGTCATACCATGAAGCTTTACAATGCTGATGGTGTTCCTGTAGGTTTGCTTAATGGTAAACATGCAAAAATCACTCAGCAACAGCTTAGAAAAAAATCAAAAGGTCTTTGTTTAGTGGCAGAGTTAAGTTTCTCCTCTGACAACTTCAAGCAACAGGAATGCAGAAATGGAACATTCTCAGTCAAAACACTGAGCAAAGTTTAGGCACATCCAGGTATATTCAGGATAGGAGTTTATTTAGCAAGCTAAATGGCAACATTACAGCAGATACACAAGCTGGCAGAGATAAACTAATATTTTGGAAATTAGAAAACTTTTGTTGTAGGTACTACAATACTTTGCATTTGTTGGCTGCTGTTGGTAGGAGAAGGGGGAAGGGAGGCAAAGGGGAGTGGAACAGGAATGAAGGAAAGAGTTTCTGCTGTCTTTTTATCTCTCCTGAAAGTCCTTGAGGTTACCAACCAGCTTATTAGGATGTTTTAAGAGTTTTGCTCATGGCAATAAATTACTTTTTTTCCTATTGAAATGCTTAAATGGTGCTAAAGAATTTTTAATTCTGAGTAAGAAAAGCAGGCCACATAGGAAACACATTTTTCCAAGCACATATCTAAAACTTATTTTCTTAATTACAATGCTAAATTACATTTTCTATTTTTAAAAATAAGTTTAATATATTTTCATGATTAGAGGCAAACAATAACTTTTTGATCAATTTAGAAGGAATACATACAAAAGCCTGTAAGGCAAGTAAATAACATCAGGAGGCTTAACTGTGGCAGTTCAGAATTTCCTCTTTTCTTGCTTTTACACTAGTGATGCTTGTGTGTGTACACACGTGTATGTGCACTTGTGTGGGTGTAAGTCCTTTTGTGAGCTATTAATGGAGAAACAGGGCTCATTACATCTTGCAGAAATTGCAGTGCTGCCTTTGCACAGAAGGAGAGAGGAGTTAATGCAAACCCTAACATAATCACATAGAATTGCTGCTTCTTTTGTGATTCCAGACACCTCAGCACTCTGCACTTCAGTGTCCAGACAATACTGGTAACTCTTGCAGTACGTCTGCAGACCTAGCTCATTCCCAGGAAAGATGACAATTAAAAAAAAAAAATCTGGGAATCTCACATAATTTTACCTTTTTAGCCTTTTGCCATGGGATGTGCATTTCAGTGTCTACTTAGGCCTGCAGATGATGTCAGCATTACTAGTGACAAGCCAGAGCTGTTACACATGGCCTCCTCACCCTCTCTGACGGGAAATGCAGGATGAAGACAGCATCTATCCATATGTGCAGAGGCGACTGGGGGAGCAGAGAGGCTGGCTGTGGGAGAAGTTTGTCTGGGTAATCTTGTTAGGAAACAATGCAATCTTATTTTAATGCCCTTTGAACAGCACCAATTTCAAGGCAGTAATCTGTTTTTGTTGCATTGCACGCTAGTATCCTGAATGGGCTGGCATCCGTCTTCTGGCGGGCCTCCTAGGGCCTTTTAAGACAGGGTCTCTTAAAACCCTCGACTGCCAACTTAAATGGATGTTGCATAGAAAAGCCAGCACAGCTTTGCTCTCCTTGTGGCTGGTGATGTCCTCCCGATACCACACACTTCCATTTCCCTTTGTTCCTCTTCTTTATCATTGACAAATTCTGTAGAAGAATGTTTGTCCCAAATAGTGGAGTCTCATATAGAAAAAACCCCAGCAATTATATGAAAAAAGAATGTAATGATAACACAGCACAATATTAGTAATATAGCAGTGACTTTCACTTCAAAGTGATGTAGCTTTGTAAAGAATATACGGCTTACATACATACAGACATATATACTTATCATATACATATATATGCAATTTAGGTAGCAGTTACAAGCTCAAACTAAAGACTAGAAGAAGTGCACTATTGGACATGACCAAAAGTTCATCTAATCCAGTAGTAAAAGAAGCTGAGAGAAAGGTTAAAAAAAGAAGACTGCATATAATGTGATCTTTCCCCAGAAATACCTGGTCATCTTCCAGTAATTAATTAGTTAGACACTTCTTGAGCTGGCTTGCTTTATTCTTCATGAATTTATTGAATCACTTTTTGAACATATGTATACCTTTGGCTTTTACACTAACCCTCAGCAAGGATAATTCATCAAATATCACATTAATCAAATGATTCATCGTATGTCATCTTAAAAACACAAAACAAGTACACACACTTCTGTATCCCACCCCACACACACCTTCTGCTTGTTTTGAACCCGATTCTACTTCTAGTGAGGATATTTTTCACTTGGTTGCTTGCTGAAACAGACAATTCGTGTTCTTAAACAAACAAAGCAAACAAGCAGCAAAACTGAAAATATTGTGGTTCTTGCAAGAAGGGAAGACCAGAGAAACTGAGTGACTCACAGAGGGGACACAGCACTGCAGGGCACTTGAACCCAGAACTGCTCCATGTCTCTTGGAGGAACAACTTTCCTTTGAGCTCTCAGCTTGTAAATTTTGGTTGATGGTGTGGAGAAAAAAATAAGCTGCAGCAGTAACAGTGTCTTTCAGAAACCTGCTTCGTGCCCCAAACCATGGTTTGCAACATGCAGCCCCATCTCTTCTCATTCCCCTCACTCCTGCCCCCCAAACATGCTTTCTCTTGTCGCTCCTGCTCTCAAAATACATGCAGCCTAACACGTACTTTTGTGCAATAATTCCCAATAATTTTTTTCTTTCCAGTTTAGATGGGAGCCGTGGAGTTAGGGATTTACTAGTCAACATGATTCAGCGGTGGTTTGGCATATATCTTTCTCCTTCTTTAGTAGCTAGTTAGCTGGAAAAACCTCATATATTCATCATAGTTTCTAAACAACCACAAGTCAGAGACGTTCTGACTGTATCCACCATTCCCAAAGTACAAGGCTGTTTTCTTGGAAGGAGCAACAGTATTGGGGTGGCAGCTGAGGAATGTGATTGCACTTAGTCATGCGAGCATTTATCTTTTTAATCCCCTTAAAATCAAATAAATTAAACACTCGTTAAACTGTTTTTATGGAGGTGTGCACTAGCATCAGCAAAGGCTGAGTGTGTCTCCAACTTGAGTTCACAAGGAGTTATTTTTATAAGCTCTAGCAAATCCCATTTTGAGGACAGCATAAAACCCTACTTGAAAGCTTGATAATAAACTGAATATAATTATGGAAACATATGGAAACACCATCTATAATTTTTGTATTTTGGTATACATAATCATATGGTGAAGAATTTTTCCAAAGTGTACTCAGCATATAAAGTGAATCATAGGTAATAGTTACTTCCTTTAACTACTTCAGTCATTAAAGATTCAAATTATAATCCAAGATAAACTAACTTCAGGAGGTCAGGTTTACTATGGGGTTTATTATCCCATGTGAAACAGAAACAGAGTTGATATAGTTTTCTTCAGGGCAAGAGTCCATTAGTAACTGACACTAAAAAACTGTTAATTTTATACTCCTGCTCCAAACATTTGAATCTTTCTCAGCAGCTGTAAAAGGAGTGGTTTTTTTTCCAGTGTGTAGTGGAGCCAAGAATCCAGTCTTGATAAAGGTGAATTAGTCAGCTGAAAGGGAGAGATGAAACAAAACTGAGAGGAAGGAACGTAAAGGTGTATGTGATAGTGAACTGGAATATAGGTCTTAGTCTTGAGTGTGTTAACTTTGGTGCTCTCTCACTGGTCCTCTGCTTAGCTTAAGCACACATATGTTTTTGCAGTCTTGCAAGGCCTATGGATTCCGTGCCATTTGAGTCGAATGAGCTTTGTTCTGTGTGCAAGCAGCATCTAAAATAACTGGATGTTGATGCCTATTCAGAGCTGGTAGATGCTATTCATGTGATTACATTTATTTTTACTGTACAAGATGTGTTCATACACTTTAGAGAAAACAGATCATGTTTGCTGTCTTTTGCTTACAATGGAAATTATGTAAGGGATTATTATAGGATCTGCTATTCTGACTCGCTATCTGGTAAACTAATTACACCGTGATGTGATGTGATACTATTCCTGTATGGATTGTAAGTTTAATTCATTATCAGGGTGTATAGCACCCTTGCATATAGGCACCCTTTGGCATTTTAAATATAAATAACTCATATACACCACTAATATTTTTTGCCAAATATCTTGTTAACGTATTTTTGAAATTTTGTTTTACATACCAAGAAGAGCTTACCTCTTTCTTCAATTTATTCCTTAGTGATCATTTTTCAAGATGCAACATTATAATCAGAGTCCTTGGGTATGTTCTTAGGTCTCAAAAGCATGACTGAGTTCCTGCACACGGACTTCTCAAGAGCACACTCTAAGTCTGAGAGAAAAACAAAGTAGTTTAACTAAGCTTGACTTTCTTCAACCCTGGGTAACTCAAAATTACCTTATGCTTGCTGTGGATAAAGAACACACAAAGATTGTTACCACAGCTGAACTGAAGGTCAGAAACTTTTCTAAAGCAGTACTATCTGAACCCTTACTGTTTTTAGCACTCTACGCCTATAAAGGCAACCATTTGAAGATATACCTTAATGCTTATTTGAACATGGGTAATAACAGCTCTCACAGGCTTTTATTTCCAGATAGTCTTGTTATCTAGAAAAGGTGAGAAACAGAGAATTTGCTTGCCAGCATTTCAATTAATAAAAGAATGATGAAGCAGATGAACACAACAACAAATGTATTTACTCATACAAGATTTGTCTCTTTCTTTTAACCATAATGTGAGGGGGTTTTTTTAGGTTTTTTTTTTTCCTGAGGAAGTTGTGGGCTAGAGGGTGGGGTAACAACACGCACCCCCTTGCATTCCTCCCGGCCCAAACTTGGATGTAACTCAAAGCCTGTGCTGCAAATCTGCCTAATCGTGAGTAGGAACATCTGTCACTGTGGTAAACACTAAAATATTATGGGATATGTTCTGATTTCTCTCAAATCCGTTTTGGAATAACACTGCTCACTAGTCTTCACAAGAATGTATACTAGTGACCTATCTTCACCTTGTATGAAGAAGAACACTACCTGAGTAGTGCTACTAATTTTGTTGTAAATTAACTTTTTTTTTTTTATTATTTTACAGTAAATTTAGAGTTTCTTTGAGTTTGTGGGTTTTCTTTCCTTTGTTTTGTTTGGGTTTTTTTTAAAGTTTTTTTTTCTTTTTTTTAATGTATATATTTTGTCCAGCTAATTGATCTGGTTGAGCAGTCCGTCAAATATTTAATAAGAAGACTTTTCCACAATTTTTTTTTTTCTAATTATTTGTTGTTGTTGTTATGTGTATGCATTGAATACACACACAAAAATGGTTTAGAAGCCTGAATTCATTAATGGAAAGCCAGAATGGAAAACTTGATCTGGAAATTCTTATCCCACAGAATACATTTAATGATTACAAATATGAAATGTTTTGGCTAAGAGTTTTAGAGCAAATGCAAATTCCTAAAGATTGGCTCTAAAATATAACTAAACTCCAATTCTCTGCTGGAATCAGGAGGACTAATCGTGTGGATAAACATGAGAACACATTTTTGAAAGGCTTTTGATCTCCCACATAAACAATGTACACTTCTAATAAAAAAGGTTACAGAGCATCCAGAAGTTTAATGTGTAAGAGTATAGAAAGCTTTTCAATATAAACAACTCATTTAGTAAGGCTTCCAGATCTTGATGTAAGTGCCAGCTTTGAGTTCCAGATTCTAAAAGTTGGGTAAAAATAGATTTGTATTTATCAAAGATTACATGAACATTTTCAGTAACCTAAGTTGAGGAACAAGGAATATAAATTAGATTTAGTTTATTAACATAAAAAATTTGCTGTAATGAGAGTAACTCTCATTCTTGCTTTACAGTAGTCTTTCTCTTAGCAAACTAAAGCTAAAAGAAATATATTCATGCAAAATCTCATTTTAAAAGTATTAGGGTGTATGCGAAAGGGGCCTATCTAGTATCATGGAGTATGTGGCCCCTAGCATATGTCTGTGGCAATGTGGCATGCATGTGTGGAAATGTGTTGTCAGATAGCTTAAATAACAGTCATTTTAATTATAGATTACTCACAAAATTGTCTAGGAGTGGGCAGGGAACGCCCCCAAGACATTACCTACCCAGATCAGATCACTTTCTTGAGAAAGAATTTCTTCCTCTGCAGCCAATGGATATGAATGACTCAAGTAAACTGAAGAAATTCTGACACAATATATAAAGAAAAAAAAAAAATTATATGTATAAGTATGTATGAATACATGTTTACTTCTCACTTTTACCCAGATGCTCCTCAATTGAAAATGCAGAGGCAGGCCTTCGCTCTTGAATAGCACATGAAAAACACACAGTTAAACCCCCATGTAACTCTTTGAAAGCATACCCCATGTCGATAGGCTTTCATAGCTCAGCTTCCAAGGAGGCTAAGCCTCATTCAGAAACCCAAATTATCAATTTCTCTTGTTTGTAAAGCTTGAAGAATTCAGGGAGATAAATATACTTCTGATCCATTGCCTAATGATGCCTATTTTAAAAACGTGTCCTCTGCAGAAGCCACTGTGAAACAAAATGCTATGACACTTCGGGGTTGTGTAGTTATGGACTGAAGTTATGCTGGTCCTGAAATGCATTTCAGGCTCTGTGCTCTAAGCTTGCAGAGCACAAGCTCACCTCATTGAAATCAGGTTAATCCCCAAAAAAGTGAGAGCAGTCAATGGCAGTAAAGCTTCAAATATGAATGATCAGAACACTTGAGGTTGCTGAAAGAATATCGTCTCTGTGGGAGGGCTTAGGGAAGCGATGAACTATAATCCCTTGAATGATTGTCCTTTTTAAGGAAAATTGCTCCAAATGCCTCTTGGGTTATATTCTTAGAGTTGAACCTTTATTTTGTCTTCTTATTTTCAGAATGAACAAGTAAGAATTATCTTTTTTGCTCCTCACAATAATGAAAAAGAATCAAATAGTCTGGTGGATTATACACCCTCTTTAACCTGATTCCCAGGGAGGATACAAATGTTTTGGATTTGTTATCCTGACCACCTTAAACTACACTGTTTTTATCAATGTTGTTTAAACAGCAGGGTCAATATACAAAGGCAGTCCATGTATAGGTCTTGTGTATCACATGTCTGGTAACCAGTATGATTTGTCAGTATTCAGTGTTAGTGTTAGAGTTTTTGTTCATTATCTTCTTGACTCTCTGGGTATCTGTGGGGGAATCATGTTGTGAAATTATTCTCTTAATTCTCCATGGTAACAGACACAGAGAAGTTGTAATAGAGGATGAAATTTTCCCTTGTAAATCAGGAAAGAAGGAGCCTGTTCCATTGCTTTCTTTAACATTAAAGAAAGCTTCACACACCCCATTTCTGCTGATTTTGAGAAATTAAAATATTTTGCCCAGACACCTCAGAATTTGATTTTATTCAGGGTTATTCAGATTTGGTTAGGAAGTCTGGTGCTCTGATACTAAAGTGATGGACAAAAGGAACACTGGATATCTGGGAAGAAAAATGATTTGTGGTCCAGATTATTCTACCCCACATGCTTTTGGAAATGGGTTTTGATAAAATCGTTTGAGGAGGTTAATAAGGGATGGCTTTTGGTGCTGCTCTTCTACTGATGAACAAATACTTTTGGCAACTCTGAATCCATCCATCAGCCAGATAGGAGGAAGCTCCGTGGGGGAGGTGTCGCTTTGACAGATGCCTGCAGCTCTTGCTTGAATCAAATGGATTGTACATCTGGCTGCCTACAACTATATCACACAACATGGCACAATCTCTTTGTCTCCCTGCCTCCCACACTCTAACTCTCCACTCCCCGTTTATTCTAGGTCTGACTCTGCAGCTGTGACACTGACTTCATCATACAAATCTGGGTAGAGTTTCCACTGCCTGCTAAGAAATGTTTTGCAGAAATGTGGCTGCTGTCCAGACGTCTGTTCTTGTCTCATCTTGTACTTCTATTTAGACCTTTTGATCTCATCCCTGCCTCTGTTGTTTTGTTTGTTTTACTTCTTGTCCCAAGAATCCTGTTGCTTTTTTGGTCTCTGAAGCCTTTCCTTCAGCCGTAGAGCCAGTCTTTCTGTTTGCCCAGGCCAAGGCCTCCACCAGGATGTAAATGGGTTATCCAGCTGATAACTATGGTTATCCGTCAAACCAAAGGATGACTGTAGCAGTATAGTCTATGACTGGGAGGTCTTTTTGACTCTCAGATTTAAGAAGATATTTTGTATGGTCAGCATTGACCAGCATTATGAGTGTCTTTGGAGTGTTATGTATTGCCTGGAGTACTCTGTTTATGGTGTGATGGCTTTCTGTTAAGTTGTTAAGTATTTTAAGTATTGCCATCTTTATACCTTTCTTTCTTAATCTTTATGCCTTACAAATTTTTAAGCGTTGTCCTGTGGAATCTTTGAGTCCTTGTTCTGCAGTCCTTCCCTAAGTGGAAAGTCTTTGGGTTTTGCAGAGTCTAAACCATTCAGATGGGTTAGTGAGTTTGAAAAAACTTACCATAGAGCCAGAATATTCATGTACATTGAATTCTAAAAAACTGCAGAACTTGCAAGGTTGTTTTTTTGTTTGTTTGTTGGTTTTTTTTGGGGTTGTTCCTCCCCCCCTCCCCCCCCCCAGCAATGGCATAATTTGTAATCACCTTCTTTTTTTACTTAAGAAAGTGCGAAGTATTTTGCATGAATAGCTATGTATGATCTGCTTTGGTTCTTTTAATGCAAAATAAAATGAGTTTTACTCTGAGGACTCTGATAAAGTAACTCACATGCATGCTAAACAGTCTGGTTTGTCACAAAGCAATCCACTAAAACTTAAAAAAAGATTTAATTGATTTGTAAGTGACAAGAAGGTTACTCAAGATCTTTTTTAGTTTCAATTTTAAATTTTTATTTCAAAATATGTATTGTAGGTTGGGTCACTGCAATGAAGTACTATTGGAAATTCTGAGGAATCAATAAAAAATCAATATGAGCACAAATGGAAAAGGGGCAAGGCTTTATGTACTTTATGTACCTTATGTACCAAAGCAATACACTGAGCTTGAAGGAATGTGTTGTATTGACAGAATACTACAATATCTTCTCCAGAATATAATACACCAGTGCAATAAGGGATAAGCAATTGGTCACTGACAGAATGAAGAGTGCACGCAGTTAAAGAAATTTTCACTGTTCTCCTGCTGGACTGTCTGCTAACTGTGTATGTGCGCTATCCTAGTAAAACCAACCCAGTTGCAAAAAAGCGACATTTAGAGCAGCTCATGATTTATCAACTTCACATTTTTTGCTTTGCTTACAATGAACAGCAAGAAGATGTAATAAGACTGTCCCCAGTCCACAGGTGGGAAAATGAGGAGATAGAAGAAGCACCTGCACTTTGGTTTAGAACCTGCTCCCTTTTATGAACCCTTACAAGAATGGCCATGGTTGCTCCTTAGCAATAACATTGTTTTTTCAAAATTTGAGTTAAACAATGCTGTCGGCACAAATCCTAGTACTGTACCTCACCTTCATGTTGTCGGAATGCTGGCCACAAATCAATACATTTGTGTGGACATACAACTCAGTGATGTTGTTTTTCCTTGGGTCTGTGCTGTACATTTGCACAAGCAGAACTGTTACAGGAGCTTGCACTTTAAAGATGCATATTCACAGTGACCTTCAGTCTAAGGTGGCTGAAGCTTTCCAAATCTTAAATTTCGGCCACAAATTTCATTGAAATGTTGCCGTTCGACAACAGCAGCAAACAAATACAAACCAGTAGTCTATTTGGCAGCCAGTTCTACACAAGCAGAGATTTCTGAAATATCTTCTATGCTTAAGATAAAGTAGTAAGAGCTATATTTTTTCCCCAAAAGTTTTCATGAACAGTGTTATTCTTCTTTGTAAGGGCTCTCCATTTGTTACATGTTTAAGAAAATCCAGTACAAAATGCAGACAATGCCTAGGCTGTATGAGAGACTCTTAATGAGTTACTGTAGTCCACAAAAGATGTATGACTAAGCTTACTGATGAATATATGTAGAAGCTGAACTGCTTCAAAGACTCCCCAATCAGATTTCCTGGCAGTTTTTTAGTCTTTTCCATGTAGCTCTCCAACATCCTCTCATGTAACTTAGGATGTTTTTGTGAAGTTTCTAACATGTTGCTTTTGCCTCTCAGAGACAAATTTGGAATTGATCCTTTTTCCTCTCTGCCAGGAACTTACAAACTACTTCTGATGCTCAATAATCAACAGTACACAAAGGTAAAGAAGAAAAAGGAAAAAAAAAAGCAAAAACCCAAAGGTAATAATATTAATATCAGACTGCTACTAGATGGAGACACTAGCATAACCTCTTCTGTCTCTATGTCTGGGGATTTATGCCTTTTAATTAGTGTTACCTCTACTCCAGTTTTGTTTCTTTTAAGCCTTTTGCAAGTTTTCATGTTTAATGGAATAATTTTATTAAAGCGAGGGAGTGGATAGTTTTGGAGAAAACACGGATCTGTCTAAGAAGGGAGGCAATAAAATATAATAATATTGGTAGAGATGGGACATATGGGAATGACCAATTCAGGGATGTTGTCAGAAGAGTTTGTGACTTTTAAAAAAAGGGCCAAAAGTTTTTTTGAAAGCAGTCAAAGTCCACCCATGATCTCAATATCAGGGAAGAAGTCTGGCAGCAGTTTAGCATTTGTCACTGTCTCTGAACTACTAGTAGTTTGCAACAGCTATCCTTTGTCCACAAGGTCTAGTCTCATATGTGTGTATCATTACAAAATACTTCACTGTTGAACATAACATTGGAGGTAGCTGTGTCATAGAAATAAAGTAGTAGGGGAAAATATGAAGGGCATGTATGCAGCGTGTTTGAAGTATGCTATTCTAATGACACTGGCTTACTGGGAAAAAGCAAATTCTAATGTCTTTCTCAAATTAAACTACTGCAAGAGCCAGTTATCCTGCATTTGTTACACAAAGCAAAGGCAGTGAATTGAAAGCTAAACAACAACAAGCAATGACTTTTTGAGTAACAGGCACAGCAAGTAAATCCAAAGATAGTAGATTTATACTGGTTTGCTAGGTACACCTAATCCTAATTCAGGACCTCTGAGGGAGGGGAAGCATATACAAATGCATCAGGTTTTTAAGCCTGCTTCAGGACGGCTTGCCTATGTTCAATTTTTGTGAATTGTTTTATTCTCAAGGATTATTACCAAAATAAGAGACCTTCTAGGTGAGCCACTCTCCACAGACCGAGCTGGCTGGGATGTGCCTCCCTGAGAAGAGCCCAGCGCAGAGCCTGTCTTCCAGAGAGGCTCTCCCACCTCTGGTACAAGCAGGATAGAGTTCAGGAGCCCCATCTGCTGCAGTGAGTCATCACTTTGCGTCTCCCAGCAGGATCAACACCTGTTAGCAGGGTGAGTTCACTGAAGAAAAGCCGCCAGCCTGTTACATGACAATAATAGCAGTGCACATTGTACAGCTAAATCATAAACAGAAGATTGCAATAAAATGCAATATCTGCATAAATCTGTCATCTGACGGATGTGGCTGGAAATGACTGTACCTCAGCCTTCTGTGCAAAATTACTAACTCAGTGTTATCAGCGAATTCAGAAAGCTAACGCTTACAAAACCAGCAAGTATCAGCAGAACCAGCTATTGGAAATCTGTGCAGGTAGGAATCCTTTTGTGGCACTTTTGTTTATTTTAAGTATCACACCCTGTCCCAGACTGAACATTAGCCATTTCTGTCATTTTCTTTATTCACTCCCAGTTGTTCATTAGACTTTTTTTTCCTTTGTTCAGCTTCACAGTTTCAGTGCCTTAGATATGCTTGTTAAACTCCCTTTTTGGCTTAATGCACTTCAGAGAATGATTTTAATTAAACTATGATAGTTAAGATCATGATTTTTCCTGAAGATTGAATAGGTCTTTGGAAAAAGTCAGTAGTTCTTGGTTGTACCATAGCAGGGAGATGCAACTCATTACTATTTGTCAAAAATGCTTTGGGTTTGCTGAATTTCTCTTACAAAAGGAAAAGAAACATTAGCTAAAGTATAATTTTCTAGTGGAGTGTGAACTTTCTCACAGTTTTCTCATTTTTTTAATGTTGAGCCACAGCATGTATGTCACATTGATGATGCCTTCTGAGTGTGATAAGCTCCCTGAGTTTCTCCTCTTGCTATCCAAGGCTACCATATGACTGTGAGTCATATACACATACATACACACATCAGTGGGAGGACACAGTGACCAGGAACATAACCAGGGGTTTGCGGGCATGGAGGAGAGCCCAAAAAAGACAACTGCATTCACTTACTTGTGCTAACCAGCATTTGGGGAAAGACCGAACCAAAACTTCTTCTTTAATTGTGTATAATACATTCAGTATTTCCAAAGACTAGAGGCTGTTGAAATTCTTGGCTTAAGTGGATGGATCTTTGGTGGAGTTGTCCTTGTTTTTCAGCAAGACTGAATATGGCTTATAATGTCCTGTACATGACTTAGCTGGCATTTGAAAATATACATTGTGAAGGTGTATAAATGAATCACATTTAAAAAAAAAAATTAGAATGCTCACCTGGCTTCAATATTTGGCTTTAGATGAGCTTCTTAATGCATAGGTGTAGCATAAATAAATACATATAAACTCGGTGTCAAAACTGATGAGCAATGTAGTTATGAAACCTGATCTAGTAATAATGATTGCTGATGAGCAGTCAATTACCATGCCTTGATCGAGAGGAGGATCTTTCATTCCAGAAGCCACTTGAACCATATTTACTCAGACACATCCAATAAAAGCCTATTCAACTCTAGTGCTCTTTAGGCTGATTTCCTATGGAAATTCTCCAGCCTGTTGTCTGATTGGGTGGAAAGATATAATCTCTGAGATAATTGCATTTAAAAGAGTTTGTAAAAATAGTGACTGGTGGAAGAGGGAGACATTTTAGGTGACCCAACTGAAGAAAAGACTTCCAGGTGAGTTCACAGCTTCTTAGAGATTCCCTGGTGATGAAAACTTTCTCAGTGTTTGAAGCATCCCTTGGAAATAGAGGGCATGGAAGATTTCAGCTGCATGCCTTGTCTATGTGTCAAACTGAAACAGCCCTTTTTCTCACAATCATCTGGTCGCAGGGAGTGTGGTTCCTCAAAGGACAGCGCAGCCCCCTTCTAAATTGGAGGGAAGCTACACAGCCGGGCAGCAACTGCTCTCATATATCTTGGGAGCTTGTGAACTATATAGGGCAGGTGGGAAAAAGTCTGCTAGACCCCTTAAGGTCTTGGCTTCCATCCACAGTATGTCTGCACCTGATGCAGAGTACTTGGCTCGTCGGACTGAGACACAGACACGCAGGAGACAAGGCAGCACTAATTCCTCTAATCGGAGAGGCATTTGTTTTATCACACTTTGCTGCAAGAGAGAACGACTCCTGCAGGGTCAGACTACTGCCATTTGCCACAGAAGAGCATTCAGAGCTCTTAACTCCAATTGTGCTCCTGCAGAGTCTCCATTCAGGCTTGTCCCAGAGAGTAACAGGCTGATTTAACCTGCTATGCGGCATGCAAGAACTTGCCGTATGTAACCTGCTACCTGTTAATAGCTCTGGCTTCTATTAACTAACCATAGTAATTCAGAAATTGACAGAGAAATGTAAATTAAAAATAAGAAACACAAAGGAATAAAAATATGTAGGTATTGAGGGCCTTGGGTTCCCTAGTGTAGGCTGGAGAATGAGACAGTGGCTGGTCCTAGCTCAGGCACTGTTTATCATGTAAATCAATTGAATCAAGTGGAAATAGCTCTTAAAAACTCCTGTCTAGCAGAAATGGAACTTGATGGCTTAAACTTGTATGAACATATTTCGAGGCTGTCTCGAGCTTAAAACACTGATCATGCTGTGAATTGGAATCTTTTTTTCTTGTTGGTGTTGTTAACTCTTTGGTGTCACCGGCTAACTTAACTCACACAGTCTGATTTTTATCTATTTGACAAAGTTTTGTTTGTTTTCAGGTTTCCACAGCTTCTGAATAACACTTTTATAAAGCGTTATTGTTGTCCTTAATGGGTCTTCTCTCTAGGGTTCATCATGGTGACACCCTGGAATGTAAAAAAAAGCCCCCCTGTATTTTGGGCAAGCTCTGATCAGTCAGTTAGTTATGGGAAACGGAGGCTTTGTAGCACAAAGGAGTTGATGTGTCCCATTCTCTCCCCCACCACACTTGAAATTTGGTACTGAGTTCAGCCCCTTTACAGATGCTTCTCAATTTCACCTATGTTTTTTTCTCTTTTTTTCTGTCTTTCTGAACTAAGCCCCTATTTTTTTACCTACAACCTAGCAGACACTGATATTTGTTGTGAACTTTAGTTTTTTAATGACACAGTAATGAAGGTAATCATGTTCAGATCCATTTCAGATATCTGTAATGAAATTTGCTTCTTAAAGTAGCTAAAAGTGTGCTTTCCTCTACTGCTCAACTGATACAGAAAATATAAGCCTGCTGATTATTCTAGTACGCCATTTTACTTCTGTTGGTAAGATAAGGCATTTGATAGCTATAGGCAGAACTTTCAAGCTATTTGGTTAACTCTCTCCCATTAAATCGATCAATTTAATGGGCACACTAATAAGTAAGTAGATCTGGACCTTTGCTCTCTCCCTGTTTTCCTCAAAAAATAGATAGTACATGAGATTCTGACTCACATAAGGACCACAGTTCTGATGCAAAGTAAGTTTTGGAAAAGATAGATTGCATCCTGTCACACTCAAATTCCATATTATTATGCATAAGAAATGACGTGTCAGTCCTATTAGCTGCCCTAGCCTTTATGTGAAATTAAGCTGAACACTGACACATGAACTCTCACACTTAGTCAGCTTGAAACATATTCTTGTTTCAGCAAGAAAAGTTCATTCCAGACATCTGAGGTGCATCAAACATGGGTTTGCTATTCGCTGAACCTTTAACCATGTATTTTTGCTGGAATATTTCATTGGGGAATAATTCAGACATTCAAAATAATGAAATGAGTGGGAGGTTTATACATTCATTTTAAAAACTAGTTTATATAGTTCCCATCAGATTGTATTATGCACTAAGTTAAAAAAAAAAAGTAGATAGAAATCCTTATTCAATTTTGTATTTAATATTTCATTTAGCCCATTTCATTTAAAGAACAATGGGGAATTCCATGAGTAAAGACCAAGCAAACAAACAAACAGAGGAAAAAACAGCTGCTCATCTAAAGGAGAGCTCTGACACATCAGTTTGGACTGCATACAAGAATGAGTTGGTTTCTGTTATGCAGAAGGTCAACCTAGATGATCATAAATGATCTGTGGCCTTAAAAATCCACAGGAAAAAAATTCTTATTGATTTCATAATACTGATGGACATAGATGGTAGGCCTAGAAAAACAGGCTAAAGCTACCTAGAAGAAAACAGTTTAATAAGGAAGAAGTGTAAAAATAATGATTGCTTCCTTTGATGAGACAGACACAAATGTGAAATAATACTCTTAGATTTTTTCTTTTGGTGGTGCTTGTTTGTTGTCTCTAATATTCAAGGAATGTTCTTGCTCCTCTCCATTTATAATTTACTTTGTGACCATATATATAACGTTTTGAGCACTTACATTCTATTCACTCTGTATTGCTATTTTAATGCAAATGATTACCAAATAATGACTTTCTACTTAAGAAATAATCTCCATTGTTGCAGGATTTGCATCTGATAATTGAATATGAGTAGAACTGTGCAGCCAGAGCAGAAGGTGCAGATGTATAACAGGGATCAAAATCAATTATTGGGCTGCCTTGCTCACAATAAAAGTGAACTATTGCTATTAGCATATTTTTTTCTTAAAAAAAAATAAATAAAAGAGATAATTCATAATGTCTTTTAAATAAAACAAAAAGTATACCGTGAATTCATTTTTTCAGGTGACACTTAATCAGAGTAAAAGTCAGCCAGAGTAATTGTTTTTAAACAATCACTGTATCCTCATATTGTTTCTACCAACTTATTAAGCATCTCTGAATGCAGATGGGTTTATGAGATGGAGAGGTGAGTGTGGTTGTGAATTATGGAAGAAATTCTTATTGTGATCTGAGAGAAGTTTATGACTTGGAAGATGACTGACTCTACAAGTTTCTTCCACCCGGGAAACTGACTGACTGCTGCTGTGATTTGTACACTTTTCTATCTCCGTTTGAATCTCTGTTGTTTTTCATCTTCTCATGCACACACAGAAGCACGTATGTGTGCACACACAGAGGCACGTATGTGTACACACACACACACACACTCTCATGCAAAATACACAGAAATTCTTTTTCAGTTTTAATTCATTTTACTCCAAATGGCAAGTATTTTTACAGAGGGTTTTTTTGTCTTTTTGGTATCACTTTCTCTTACAAGGCACACGATGCATAATCAACCAACTACTCTGTAATTACGTTGCAAAGACTATGTAAATACCTAATTATTTTCATGCAGATTACTTGATAATTATACTACCAGTTACGAAGCAATTCAAAGAATAATTACCATGTAACTTCCACTTTTTAGATGTGAGGATAAGGCTTTGTTTTAAAGATATAGAGAAGTGCATAATTATCCCGGGGTTACATTCTACTCAGATTGTCAATTATCTTATATTTACAGTATTATTATATGGCTACTGGGCTCAGTATCGTGTTATCACAATTTGAAAAAAAAATCTTCACTGTCTGCTTTGTAACAAGTATTAGACAATGACAATGTTAACATTTTTTCTACTTTCTTATTAATAGAAATTGATTTAAACCTTTTTTTGACTGTGAAGAAGAAAATGTCTTTTTGTACTAAAATGTACTGTGTTTTTTGAAGGAGAAAATGACGTGGGCCCAGATTCTTAAAGGGCACTTGGATACTGAAAAGCTCAATTATGCCAAATGTATTTTTTTAATTTCTAGAATGTGTACCATAGTGTATGGTTTATAAGAAAGTGACATGTTGCAGAAAAAATGCTGTTCCTCTCGTAGGCTAGCCTAGAGGAAGAGAGGGTGATGGGTGTCATCTGCTGCTCTCAGGACGGAATTGTCTTCTTCCATTTGCAATTGCATAAAATAGATTTTGGGTAAAATATATAATGGGCACTTTGCGGTATATGAAGTGACTTCAGGACTGTCATTTCATTTCTAGCCATGAAGCTACAGTTTAATGAATTTGTTGCCTTCTTGGCCCAGTTAATCTTTCATTACCTTATAAAAAATGAAACTGCTTGAGTTGTAAGAGATGAGAATGTTCTTTTTCTCCTTCTGAGAAGCCCGGTATCTTGTTTGTTGGCTGTAGCCAGTGGAGAAAGAACAGGGCGTACAGCATGATTTATTTCTATTATAATGCCCAAATACTCTCCCAATTATCTTGGTGCTGAATTTAGATGCAGTACACATCACCATGGAAGTAGAAAGGCTGCATATGGAGGATACGATCCTAGGCTCTCTCATAGTAGACAGTAGTTGAGCAGAGGGATGAATCCCATCCATAAGATTATGGAGGACCAGCATTAGGCACAAACAAAATAAATGATTGCCTGGAGCAGCATGTTGGTGGAAGGGTTGCAAATTCATCACCTGCCAACGAGGATGTCTGGGGAGCTTCACATTAGTGATAGCAGCCTATGACTGCCTGGTACCACCTGTGCAGCTCCTGAGCACAGCCCTTCCAGGACAAGCTGAGCTGCAGAGCCTGGACAAAGGTCTCTGCTACTAAGGGGAGGCAGTGGCACCAGCACTTGAAATTTTACCTTTGTTCTGCATGCTTCCACCCATGCAGATAGCAGGTGGCTCTATCTCCAAGGGACAAAATGAGAAAGAGGGAGACAGTGCCTCCTTTCTTTCTGCTCCACTCATCTGACAGTGCTGCATTTACCTGATGGAAAATGGGCATCGTTGCCTGATGCAAGTGAAGCAGAAGGGAAGCTTGCTGAGTGATGGCTGATGCTTCTGGGAGCTGCTCTATGACTGCCACACAGCTAAATTTTACCAGTAAATTATTCTGATGACAAAGGATCACAACACTTGGTATTATTTACATTGCTGAGAAACCCTGAATGAACCTTGAAACTATTTTCATTAAAGGGCTGAACGCGTTATGGTAGCTCTGTTGTTGCAACTGTGATTACAGTCTATAAAAATCTGTAAAAAACAGTATCATGGGCATCAAGATCTGTTGCATCTAGTGTAAGAATGCAGAGAAAACTCCATGCATATAGGCATGCAAGATATCTCAAAAAGCATCTTAGTAAAGGGTGAGGTAGCTACCAGTTTTGAATGCAATGTACCTTTCCTCTGCTGCCTCTGCCGCAGCAGAGAAACTCACCAGAATTATCTGGGATCTGCTATACTTACTTCTTTTTACTCAGGCAAAGAAACCTAGAAAGCCATGCTTCCCTCTTGCTCTTGCACAATACAAATGACTGCTGACATTACATCAGTGCCAGTTTGGCTTGGAGGGGGATTTGCTTTGGGATTGTTCAACATACTTTTTGCCTAAAAACCTTTATAAATCCAATGTGCTACCCAGACTTTTAATCAAGGCTTGCCCATGTATGTGTTGTTTTGTAGTTTGTAAAACAGAAACCAGTCTTTCATGTATGTGTGTGTATCTATTTTATATCTGCATATATATATATAAAATACGTATAAGTCTATGCATATTTTTTGTATCTGCATGTATGTATCAGACAGTGGCTGATCTTGAGGAGAAAATGCCCCGTTGTAACTGAAAACTTGCTGTCAGACACCTTAGTATTGTATATCTAATCCACTCAAACTGCTAGACAGCAAGTCCTGGGGCTCCCTGGTAAGTTTCAACTGGTACCTTTCAAAATTATCCTGCCTGCTGACACCCTGGAGCTGAGGTGTTGTATAGGTGACAAAAGGGGCCAAGGCAAGTCTGAGCTGCCAGGGAACCTCTTGGCTAATCTGTAAGAATAGATTGCCAAAACATTTTGTTTCATTAGACTGGAGGACGATCAGACCTAAGATAATTTTTTATGTGTTTTCAATGTTCCAGCTTTTCCCATTCTTATTATGGCGACTGGCCAATACTTCCAGTGTAAAATGTACAACGGGCTGTCAGGACCAGAGACATTGTGCTTATTTGGCAAGACTTAGATACAGCTTACTGCATTGCTTAAAAAATCCACTTGGGTTGTTAATTCCATCGTTTCTTAACCTGGCTGTTCAGATATGCCATTTTTTGGGAATGGCTTCAGCCAGCTGGTGTAGTAAATGATGAAGAGTAAGAGTTGGACCTTCCTACTCTCACTGGATACTGCTTCTTTTAGAAAAAGCCAAATATATGAGACACATCCCCTGTGCGCTGAGCCAATCTGTCCTTTCCTGCATAGCCCTCAAAGCAATGTGCACAGTGAAAAACACAAAGCTTCACTGTGAAATAGCAGGAATCTACCTATTCCCAAAGAGCGGTATTGGTCTCTGATTGCTGCAGCTGTTCAAATGATTCAGGCACTGAGAAAGCCATGACTCACAGCACTGTTACTGGAGCAGCCCAGTCTCCCTAATGGTGAATGTCTGACTTGCTAGGTATGATTTCTCCAGGAGATGTATGATGTAGGATACCGGAGAGATAGCACAGGATGTGTGTGGGTGTTACAGATGGCACAGGAATATGTGTGCAGGGCTAGAGCACATGGAGCCTTAGGGTTTGCTATGCCATATTTAACAACAACCACAAAAAAAAGTCTTTCTGCATTAAAGACCTGGTAACAACATCTTTGGCTCTGCACCCTTGTTCTCCAATGTGCTTCATTTTCAAAGCTGGAAGTAAAGGGAAAGTAGTCCCCATCTTCATCAAAATCTGCTTTTAAAAGCTATTTTAAAAGCCTGGGTGTTGTAGCAGCAACGCTAGAGAGTATTCAAGTGATGTAGCATATGTTCATGGTGTCACTAACTCTCCTGGTGGAATCACAATCTTTGTGATAAAGTTAGTAATTTTTTTCCACTTGAATCAACTGCTCAAATGAGGAAGTTGTACGAAACCAACAGCTATGTTTCTGAAAAGAAAGTGTATTTTACAATTTCCTTGGACAATAAATGCTCAGCAAGACTTTCCAATGCTCTTTTAAAACAAAGTTTTCAAATGTTCACAAAATATGTCAAAATGAGAAATTCTTAGGAAAACAAATTACTTTAAAATATTACTGCAAAACATGGCAGGGAATTCAGTGGGCCTAGATGCAGATGTTTAATGCTATAGGGTATCTGAGACATCCACATGGGGCTGGAAGATGTGGCAAACAGAGAAGACCTATAGCTGACCCAAACCCTTCTGGAAAGCAGGCAGGGTACTTTACATTTACTTTTGTGGTAGGTGCCTGTTTTTTAGCCACTGAATTCCACTTCTGGGTTCAGCTGATGTGAATTGTCTCACTGATCCATGTCTTGCAGGTGGTGCGCTATAAACAGCTTGCAGAAATCTTACTCTGCCCTCACCCTGCTCAGCCTGTCCTCTCCTCCGTGCATTGTGCTCACTAGGACTGCATCCTTGGTTTCAGCTCCAGTTTTAGCTTGTGCTTCCATCTCCCTCTTCAGTTCTTCCCTTCGCTAAGGTAGGCAGATTGCAAGGAGTCATCTGAGTTCTTGAAAAACTCTGGTGGGAGTTTTGATCACTGAAAAGGTCAGCAAAATAGCTGGAGGGATGCTGGAGTAGCTTGGGGGTTTATTAGTTTCTAACAGAAGCTTGGCTACTCTGACTGATTTGTATGTGAAAATCTTGCTCAGATTATACGTCATCCTGGCTTTCTTTTTATGCCCACGCAAGACAAAATGCAATGCCAGTTCCTCATCTGGAAAGCCTGAGCTTTGCTCCTGACTGGCCAGAGCTTATAAAAGTGGGCATGAATATTGACTGACCTAGAGAGCAGCTACGAACTGCAACTGCCTCTGGGGGTGTTGCGTGGGAGAAACTGTTCTGCATTACAATGAATGACTGGGGGCATGATATTTAATCAAACGGGTATACAATACATGTGCACTTTTTTCTTCCAAACTGTAGAAAAGAGACTAAGCAGGTAAATAAAACAAAGCTATTTGGAAGCTTTTCCTGGCCTGATCTGGTCTACCTGGACCCCTGCCTAAGCAGCTCCTGTTCAATACAGAAAAGAGGTCTGGGCACCTATCCTGTGTCCAAAATATAATCCTTTTGCATATGTTGGGATATGCTCAAATCCTACCTTACAAGGTACAGTTTATACTTTTTCTTCTGCTTACAACTCTAGATAATATGAGTAATTTAGTGGATTCAGGTTTTTGGAAATGTATGCCCTCATGCATTTATTTTTATCACATCAGTGTTGCATTTTACTAAGTAAACATTACAAGGATGCTCAGTCTGCTCTCTGTGGCTATTTAGATTCAAAAGAAACCATAAGACTTTGTGAAGAAGTGAATATTCAGTGGATTTCCCGATTGCTTCTTGTACCAACTACTTAATCTCATCGTTTTCTCAGAGGAATGATTCATTGAAGTCATTCACAACATTTTATATTGACTCACACCTTTGCAAATTGTATGAAAATTCATGCAGTGTCAGAATTAGCCAGTGATCCTTAATGCTTCCTGTACAACTCCATTTGGCATTTTATAAATGGATTTAAGATTCCAGAGTGATTCAAGTGAAAAAGCTATTAAGCTAGTCTTTCCTTAAAAAAATATAAAATTGCTGATAAACCTTTTCTCTTTCCAAATACATGAACACATATATGAAGAATTTCCTTACTATTTTAAAATAGTGCAGAACTTTGGAATTATCTGATAAAATCCATTACAATTAATGTTGTTAAAAATGTCTATTACACAAATATGACCCAGTTGACACTACAATTATTTTCAAATTGTATTCACCATGACTATGTTGACATCTATTATTCCTTCTTTTTCAGGTGACATCCTTTCCTCTGCTTATGAAGGGAAGACTTTAATCATACTTTGTAAACAAGTTTTAAATAAATAATTTGCAGTCTAGTCAACTATAGGTACTTTTTGTTGTCCAAACCAAAGATTTTAATTAGGTGAAATACATCAAAAATATCTGGAAAATAGTAATTGCCCTATCTGAAAGAAAACTGAATTAAAATATTGAAGTGTTCAATGTTTTCAAATGGAGCAAGTTTTATGGATGTAATATTCGAAGAAAACACCATAGGAACTTTTAAAATCAAACATTTTTAACTGTACTATTTGAGAAAAAATGTTGACAATCTTCCTATAAGTTCTCTTTCTGGCTATTAATAATTGTTCTTCTATGTGTTCTATAGTATTTCATTACAAATTAATTTATAATTTGTTGTTTTATTAAAAGCAAATTATTTAAACCCATTCTCTGTGGAGTTCTGCACTTTGAATTAGGCTCATCGCGTTCCTAAATAACACTCATTAAAAAGGGTCATTTAAGTCACAACCATTTCACTCTCTATTGTAGTGTATCCTAAACCGTTCAGTTAGGGTGGGTAGGGGAGACTCCTGTGGGAACAATGTCGACATCATCAAGAGCAAAATTTGACATTACAATTGCCAGTGCAATATTTTGACTTAAGTTGTGCATATCAAGCATCCTTATCAAGGCGCAGTCTAGAACTGAATTGGTATGGCCTCTGGGGGCGCATGATAGCTGTAGCCTGATCCTGCAGGTGCTACGCAACGGGCTGATGGAATGAACCCATAATGTCTGCTCCTGACATATCTCACATCTTTTTGAACCTGCGTAAGGGCTGTTTGAGGTGGCTCACTGTGTCAGCAACATGGTCTTCTCTTTCACCTGGATTTTTGATAAATATAACAACTCGTGATTGATAGTGTAACTTTGACAGTGCCAATTCCCTTCCTCCCTCTACCTCTTCAACTTAATAAAAAAGGTGAAAATGTTTAGGACCTGTTATTTGTATGTATAATGCTCTTGCTTTAAATTAGTACTCCTTTTCTCAGCCACCTAACATAAACAAGGTGAAATAATCAGAATGTTGAATAGTTCTTCCCAGTGGGTCATATTTGGGAGTTAGATGAATACAAAATGTGTGAATACAATGAACACCTTAGGGGTTGTAACAGCTTTAAATATGTTATTTTAAAGAAAAATTCACTCCTAGAATATAATCTCATATACCAAGGGCTGGCTACAAATGAATCATTAATGTCCATTTACTCTCTCCTCCCTCTCCTTGAAGCTATATAAAAAATTGTTTTGGCCTCTAAATAAAGGCACTGCAAAGTATTATTAATTTGGGGGGGAGATAAACCTCTTGTTTCAAAAGACTGTTATAATGACTTCTTAAAGAAAAGGGAAAAGCAATACCAGCCAGTTAATGAAAAGCAAAACAAAAAGCTTTCCGTAAGTAACAGTGGACCACTTGAAGGGAAAACAGAGAAGTTTCACATTTTCAGTGCATATTTATCAGGGAGGCGTCACAGGAGAAAACTGGAAATTCACTCCATATACTAAGCATGATGTAGTGAACAGTGGTCCTCCCTGCCTGCCCTCCTGTTTCTATATTTACCGTTATGAATTGAAAAAAGGCTTCTGCATACGTTGCTATCTCTAAAACTTAAAATGGCTTAAAATCGGATAACAGTGACCAGAATAATCTAAGTAACAACATTTCCTATCCTGAGCTACCATCAGCCTCTTTTTTCTATTCCCTCCCATTGTTTGCCTCACCCTTTTGTTGAATATGTGTCTTAACTTATCTCTGAAGCCCAGGGAGAGAGAGGGACAGGCACTGCGGACAGAGCTGGCTGGACAGCACTGAAGGCTGGGTGTAACCCTGTCGCACCATGCCAGAGAAAGCTTTCTGCACTGGCTGTAGCCAAAGGGAGAGGCGACACAGGTTGATTCATGATGGAAACTTTTCAGGTTGGCACAGGTCTGTGGGACCCACACAGTGATTCTGATCTTGATCGAGATGTTACTGCATTACTTAAAAAAAGAAATAAAGGCACTGATAGCATTTCGGAATGAGAGAAACATATCTAATGTATCAGAAGGAGTCAACTCTGTGCTGTGATTTTTGTCTTATATTCAGTTTGGAATAAATAGATGGAGATCTTGCTGCTGCTGTAACCTGACATTTTCAGTGCACTGAAATTTCTGTAGAAAAAAACATGAATTGCAACAGCTGTCACTTTACGGAGTCCGAGTGATTGAGAACCTCATAGTGCCTTGCCAGATAGATCCTGATGCATCATTGATGCTTTTTCCATTATAACAGATAGCTGCCATCAGAAATGATATACAAGCAAGAGGCAGCATTTCATGTCCTGGATAACTGTGTTTCTTTTGCAGGATGTGATACTGGTTATTTAGTGAATATGGGCACAGGCAGTCCTTTTCCCCTACCCATATTTAAACTTCAATTTTTGAAAAGTAATTTTAATATTTATCTCTAAGATTATAATTTGTCCAGAGGGTGACAGACTAACATACATTTTAATGTTGTTTGTATGGAAATATATTAATACAAACTGATATCCTCAAAATGCAACTGAAGCTGTTGGATGTCACCTTAATTGTTTCAATTAGGCTTTGCATACACTGCTGCTGGGAAATAATCATGCTGTAAAGCTTTCAAAGAAATGACTTCAGCAGTGTGTTAAGAAGTAAATCAAAGCACAGTTTTTATCTGCTGCATGCTAGAGGAATTGTTATTTGAACATTTATAGCTTTTAGATTTTGAAAATCTTAATGACAGTGACTGTCCTCTTGTATCTAAGAGGTGTTGTATCAAAGGAAGACCCTCACTGAAGTGAATAGATTTGATGCAGCCATTGCATAAATAGGCAGCAAAGTACATCCTGTGATTCAGAGGGGCTGTGACCGAATAGATGCAAAAAGTTAAACTAAACTAAACACAGAAAAAAATTCTGCTATACTTGAAGATTAAACATCCCCTCACTGCCCAAAAAAACTCCCACCCAAAAAACCTGCCCAGAAGTAAAATTAGAATTAAAATTAGTGGTGTAAAAGTCAATCAAGAACTCAAGAAAAAACATTGTGGGCTAGTGATAACTAGTGAAATGACTCTGACTTTCCTCCTACTTTAGGGGTTCAGGAAAAAGAGAAGGAATTGAAGACACCCAGGCTAGCAGATTAGATGGTTGGGAGACTTGTCACTTGCCCATTGCCGATAGCAAACTTCTCCCTTCAGCCAAAGACAAGATTAGTTTCTTGTTTGCACTTGCTTACCGTCTAGTGAATCTTGCATCAGAAACCTAGATTTTGAGGAACCTTACTGCAGATTAGCCACTCTCATTGCAGAGGGGAGCAAACGAGCAATGCTTAGCCCTTGTGTTCAACCTGAATATTTTCCTTTCAGCATCCTATCTCAGTCTTCTCTGTAGTTTTATTTCTTTGTACTCTGCATTGCACCATAAGAGAAAAAGTTGATGAGGCTGAGGGGTGGGGGTAGGGAGGCAAGTAAGAGAGATTGGAGGTGGCATTCAGAAATGTGAGTCAAGCACGTAGAGAAATATAGTGGAGAGTTCGTCATGAATAACTTGAGTTACGTGACTCCATAAAATTTTAGGTTACAACTGAAATGGGATGTATTCACATGCCTATATGATTCCACATAAGCTTTCACACCTGCCATAGATCTACATGCAGCATTAGACGCAGGTTGATTACTGATGTATTAGGTGTGCTTTTTAAATTTCAGGGCAAAATGCCTCTGTTATATGCAGTGGAATGAAAATGCATGTGTTTCTACTTACCTGAGGTGACAGCCAGTTTTGTGCAAAAGGGTCTTTTATTTAACCACTGAAAAGCTATACGGCTGTCATAAATCTCTTTGAAATGGTATTGTATTAATTTCTGATAATATCCACCTTAATATCATTGTGTTCACTTTATGCTGCCTTAGCCCTTTCTTGTGTATTATGTAACAAGAAAGTTCAATATTCACAGGAAGTCTTTATGATACTGGATGTGAAAGCCTTGCTTTCAGAAGATTAATGATGGCCCCTTGATTCTTCTTAGCTCTCCCTCCCTGCAGCTTTACACTTTCACATATTCATCCTGCCTTTCCTTCTTTTGCCTAATATGATATCTGTACCAAACACAGGGGCAGTAGGACAGATTTCTAAATTCTCCATATTGCAGCAGTAAAGTGCTCCTTCCTTACTTCCTTCCTTCTTTCCTTCCTCCTTTCTTCCTTCCTTTCTCTCTGTCTCTCTCCCTCTCAGTTGGCAGTTCTTTTCACTGCAGAAAGGAGCTCCCTAACTTTTTCCCCAATACATATAAATAATTTTTTAAGAAGTAAAAATGGCTCTGAATAGATTCTAGATCTTTTACCTTTAGAGCTTTCTAATCTGCTTCTCATTCACACAGTTTAAAGGATGACATCCCTTTCCTGTTTGATCTGGGAACACTATGAACAAAGCTGTGTACTGCAGTATTTTGACATATAACTCCAATAAGTGAATTGTACAAACAGAAGAGGAGGGGTGGAGTTGGCATTTTTAAAGGTTTGGGGGAATAAGGTATCTTTCAGAGCTACTGTGGATACTTACTTCTTCTTTCTTTTTTTTTTTTTTTTTCTTCTTTCTTCTTCCAGGGAAGATTTATGGCTTTAAGTACTTGTTGACCAGTATTGCAACAGTGATGTAGCAGGCTTGAAGTTGAAGGGTGTAATGACTTCTATGGAAAGTCTTGAATTTGGTCTTCTCCAGGCCTTTTCTATACAGCTGACAAGTAGTTCACATTTTGATTTTTTTTTTTCATATGTTTGGGTTTTTTTCTGCTTTTTGTGCTGGTTTGTTATTTGACATTGACCCATTTCTTAAACATGCCTCTTCAAATGGCAAGATTTTGCCTTTTACAGTGACAAAGGAAGCAGATTCACCAATTTAGATCCATACATCAAGGTGTTCAAAATACAGCTGACTACACCTGTGACTGTTGGTGGCAGTAGCAGGATTCTGACAGTGATATTTTGCAATGAGTTATAACAATACTGAAAATAACGTCTACTAAAGAGAAAGCCAGGGTAAAGCTTGTCATGTTCCTTGGGAAAGGAGGAGTAAAGGACAAAAGATCATGCAATAAAAATGATTATACACATCTCTCTAAAATTACCCAGTTGATAAAGATATGAAAACTGTTTGTGCCTAAAGATGTTGAACAAGAGATTCATGCCTTTGTGTTATATTCAGCTGATGAGGTATCATATTTTTAAAAGAAGATTCATGAGAGTAAACTTAGTTCTCCAGCACCAATTACTGAAGAGAAATGAATCAAGATGTTCTTTACAAGACAGCCAAGCCCTGAGCAGTTCAGGGGTGACTCCATGCCAGGATTCAGCATGTGACCGGTGGCAGTACTGAGCTAGTAGGAGGGCATTAGGAAGAAGACATCAGGATTGCATTTGGTCTTCCCATCAGAGGCCTCACCCCGTCTAAATCCATTCTTCACTGGAGTGGTGGGGCTTGAGGAAATGTCAGGATCTGCATGTACACCTAATGCTTCCTCAGCTCTCTTGGGAATGTGATATATATCTTATGGACAGGTAAATATTTTGGATATGAAGCTTATATGGCCAGGAAGACTATCAGTATAATCTCATGCACTTCAGAGAAGTCCCTTATTAAAAATGTATTCAGATGAGTTTGAAACTTCTCTAAAAAAGAAATTGCAGAGAGAAGGACTGAAAGGAAGATCTGGAGTATCTGAGGTTTGTCAACCAAGCAAAGCAGAGACAGAACAAATAGGAATTGGTATAGCTGAGGAACAAAAAGCTACAGGAATGAATAATGTCAAATGGGCTACAGTAGGTCCCGTATAGATGTTATATGATGTTGCGTTGGCAGAGCTGAAGAAATGGAGGATTGTGGATGTATTTTGCCTGATGTTTGTTTACTTCAGTGTGCACTGCCTTTCAAATTAGGTCCCAAGTCCATATATCCATCTTTTCTTCCTCCACCAGCTTCTGTGAACACCTTTTTCACAGGCTACTCAGTCTCGTTCTTGTGCTCTGTTTATCTGATTCTTTTGAGTTCTGGGTGCCAGTGCTATGGCTTTTACAGGAACTGTTGAACCTCAGCCTAGCCTTTTTTTATAGCCTGGATCATTGAATGTAAAAGGTGAAACTGGATGGTGAACGCACTTCTGTTTACTGGAAGAGTGCTTTAACTATGGGGCTATAACACAAGAAGCATGTTTAAATGAAAAGCAATATATCTTCCATATTTTGTGCCCAGCTGTCTGGTTTTAGCAGTAAGTATGCTCATTGACTGCACTCAGCATTCCATAGTCTTGGATACAAGGAAATCTCATTCATGAATTTTGGATTTATTTGGGAACAAGATTAGAGTTGGACGTTCAGGTCAGCTAAGATGATGGGACCAGTACCAGAATTTCACATGCTTAAGTAAATTTGGGTTGAAAATATGAGATGACAAAAAGGATTGAAACTGATGGATTGAGTTTTTATGGGTTATTCTATGGTAATTAAGAACTTAGAAGTGAGCTAAAATAAAATATGTGCCTCTTTTTCTTTGTAAAGCTCACCTCAGAGAACTCTAACAAAGAGCATGATTGAAAGTGGAGGGATATTGATTTAGTCTGAAAAGGAGGCTCATAAGTTCCCAAAGAAAGAGAACAGATTAGGGTCATGTCAGAAAACATTTGTGAATTACTACAGAAGCACAGGCAAGGAGAAGAAGGGAAGAACACTCACAGAAACATGTGAAGTTTTAGCTGGGAAGAATTCTCCAACTGATGTTTAGAAGCATATTCTGAGGACCAGGTAGATGACCCACTGTATTCCTAGTCCGAACGGCTTTTGGGTTTAGATTAATGCAGTTAACCATGTGATACATCTTCTGCCAGAAAGGTACACTGCTAATTCTTCCGAGATCTACGTTTTTTTGATAGTTGTTCTCATCAAACAACTACAAACAACTGCTTTTTTAATGTTTCATGTTAGGAGTTTGAAAACACCTTGGCATGAAGGGGATGGCGAAGCAGTGTGCATGGGAGAGACATTTAAGAGGGTTGGGGCACAGGGGCTGCTAGAACTCTGGTATAATCTCATATGGGGAAATAAAATATCAGATGCTGGGAGGGTATAAAATGCAGCCAAAAGTTCCAAACGTGAAGCCACATCTGCTGTCTGAAGAGCACATTTCTGCACACACCCAGTAAAGTTCAGGAATACTGTCAGTGAAGATATCAAAGGACATACCTTTTGATATTTTGCTTGGAAGTTATATTATATGCATGAGCCAGAAACCTGGTCCTATCCTCACTAAAAGCAGAGACAGCTGGCTGCAGGAATATCAGTGAAAATACATGAGATGATAGGGAAACACAAGGGGAGGGAAGGTCAACATCCTCTCCCTCCATCACAGACAGAAGTGAAAGCTGTTATCCTCAGGTCACAACCCCAGTGCCTGTAAGCTGACATGACTCAGAGCAAGCAGGACCTCCACCCACTTCCACAGGGGAAGCATCAGGTACATTGGTTAACTAGGAATAAGTGTTCTGTGACCAGAAAGATAACCTACTCTATATTGCTAGTGAGAAACTGGGGACGAGGGTGTTGTGCAACATGATGTACTTGAATTTGTGGAAACAGAGTCAAAAGAAGCAGTTCAGGCACTTAACATCCATCCTTCCATCCATCCATCCCTGCATTTGGAAAGAGTACTGTTAAATATGTGAGCCTTGACAGAAAATCCTTGGAAAAGAATGAAGAAATCGGGAGAGCGCCACAAATTCTGTGGGCTCATTTTACCTAGAGACATTGAGTTACAATTAGATGTGCTTGGAACGAAACATAGGCCAGTTGAAAGGAGGGTTTGGGGCAATGAGGTCACAGGATGGAATATGAAACTTTGATCTGTGAAGCTGACATTTTGTAGCTGACATCTGATATTTTATGAAAACTACATTGTTGATAAGAAGGCACTCCAAGAAACATTTTACTTTTAGATGTAACAAATGTACCATCAAAAATGGAGTTTGTAACCAAACCTCTCTGGAACAGTTACAAAATAGATCTGCTCAGCTATTTCACTAAGGTCCAGGAGATGTGGAAAATGAAGCATATGTCAGTACTGTGTCGTATAAGTATAATATGCTTACTAATTTACCTATTTCATATTATTCTGCAGGTGGTATGGAGTCAAATCAAAAGAGACTTCTATAGGGAAAATGAAAGGAAATGAAACAATTACAAAGACCAGGAAAAGAATGACAGCCATTTTTTCCAAAAAGCATACCAAAAATCCTTCAGAGATTTGTAGATGAGCACTTTTGGATAATGCTATCATCTGATCTACTGTAATGAAGGTAATGATGTATTTTCTAGGGAAGTGAGGCCAGGGGCAGAATTTAGGACTGAAGAGACACCTCACAGTTAAAGATTATTTCTAAAGAGGGAGGTGCAAACGATAAGAAGCTGAGTAAAATAGCATGCTTGTATTTATAGATAGGAGTGGGACCTTAGTCCATTCCTGTCCCTATTTTGGCACTGGTTTCTGTGGTGTGCTCACCCGGGTTGTCTGGCTTAGTCACAACCCCACAAGCATGCAGCTCCCCAGTCTCAAGGGCAAGGCACTGAGAGTGCAGCAGCACGGTGTGTCTGCTGCTACACAGATCTGGGTGCAACTGGGCAAAGAGAAGCCAACACATGCTTGCAAACAAAGAATAAATTTAGAAAAAAACATATGCAGGGTTGTTATTTCAACCCTGTTCTGTGCCTATTGTTTGTGTTTGGCTGAATATAAAAACTACTTGTTTTAAAGAACCTATTTTGGGATTAGTTTTAATTAATGGAGGGCCAGAGAAAAGTTTTCAGCAGAGTCCTCTGTAAGAGCTGGGACTGTCTATTTTGTAGTGATGGGAAAACTGCAATGCAGAAGTCCAGTTCGAGTATGGTCAAACAAATTTTTTCTCTCTTGTAAGAAATAAGACAAGCCTTATGACCAGAGGGTGAGGTGCAAGAAAAATTACAAAGGAATGTAAACCATAGCTTGTCCTGTAACAGAATTATGTGAGGAGACACCCCAGCCCCCTGGTGGGAACAACAGAGGTGGGAGTGAAGCGACACATGGCTTCGTTGGAAGGAGCCTGGGCTGCACTGAGTGTGGCTTGAAGAGACACAGGGTTTGGCCAGGGAGTGGGTATATGTTTAAGTGCCAACCAGGTTAGGCACAGGCTTCACTCAGGCTCTAGCAAGCAGGCTCAGATCAACGATAACAGCCGAGGGAGCTGAGATATTTCACATCTGTTGTCTCCTTGCAGTCATCTTAGATTGCTTTTCAGAGGCAGAAGGCTCATTGCTGGTTTATTGACAAGCAGTGACTCCTCACTGCTTCCAGCTCCCCCACCAAGCACCCTTCTCATTTAGCTGTTGCTGGATCCCTGCTTTTCATAAGCAAGCCTGGAGATGAACATTTCATATGGCAGCTATCACTGGCCAAACTTCATGAATATGTTCCTACATGTGATAAAACTGCTTTTATACCTTGTTTCTGCACCCTAAGTATTACAGCGTAAATGAGGGCTCTATACAGTTCCTTGGTGTTCTGGAAACTTGTCCATATGCATGAAAATTGATACAATGTGTTAAGAAATGCATCTTTCCAGCTCAGTACTTACTTTTATTCTCAGCTGGAGCAAGGCATAAGGCTCAGGCATTGTTTAAAACATGGAAACCCTTCCAAATGTATTGGCAGATAAATACAGAAGCTCATAGTTGGTTGCCCTACGTAAAAAAACTGTGCAAAAATAGGTGAGCAGAAATATCCAAGATTTATGTGGAAACTTTCTCATTACTGGCATTACAGAACATACTGGCTCCTGGGTGTGATCCTTAAGGCCAAAACTCCCCAAATCCCATGAAGCTCCTGTAATGGAGCAGGATGCTTTAAAAAGCGTAGCACAAATCCTATGAACCACTTAATGGGTCTTGGATCCATCTAAGGTAAAGTTGGCACATTGTGTTGGATTATTGTCCAGCATTCCTCCTCAAAATCACCTCTGCTGGTATTTATAAAGCATGAGCAGGAAGCATAGTATGAATGCTATTTTTCATACTAAATATAGTGTTTGCGTCTAATGTTCCTTGTCAGTGATATTGGGTTATATGCAATGTATTTTTAAAGGTGCTAAGTGAGCTAGGAACCTCCAGTGAAGTGAACTTCTACTACAAAAAAAAAAACAAACATAGCAAGAAAAAAAAGCCTTTTAGTATGCCATGGAACTTTAAAAACGGTCACTTTGAACTTTAACACTGGTACTTGAGGGGAAAAAAGGTCTAGAAGTAACTCAGGGGCAGTAGGTAGCAATGCTTCTCCAAAGGCTCCTATCCTTTTGTTCTAGGATGGACAAATGGATTGATGGGTAGCTGGATCAAAGGATGATGTGACAGTACTAATCTTAGAAGTCCCTGCTGATTCAATCTCTCTGACCTCAGAGTCTCATATTACTCAGCCAAGAAGAACAACCTTGTGGCTATTAACATGATGTAGCTCTATGGAAGTCACGCTTAAGCTCTTTGTAATGCTCCATAGTTACTCAAGAGTTACCAGCTGTGCATGTAGCTGTAGATGTTATTCCAAAAGCAAGTAACATTTTAAAAGTAGGCTATAGGTGGGGAACAAAATGATCATTTAGCATTTGCCCTGGCGACTCTGTCTGATTAGATTACAGACCATTATAAAAATTCTTCTGTAATGATAAAATTCTGCAAATAAGAGGAACCATATATATTTTATCACCTGTACACCTACAAAAAAATCCCAAACCCTGTATTTTATCTCTTCTTCTATGTGACACATTCTTTCCAAAACCACATTGAATACACCCAATGTCAAGTTCAACTTAAATTAGATACTTCTGCACTCAGAAGCAATCCTGTAGAGTAACTTTCTTCCATTCTGACAGTCTGTGGATTCTAAATCAGTACAAACTGCAAAATGAGGAACCTTAAAAGTTATAACTGAAAAAAGTGATTGCCCTACTTCGGTGGGACGGGGAGAGAATCAGAAGGGTGAGAGTGAGAAAAACTTGTGGGTTGAGATAAAGACAGTTTAATAGAACAGAAAAGAGAAAGTAATAATAATAATGATAGAATATACAAAATGAGTGATGCATAATGCAATTGCTCACCACCTGCACTGACCAACAACCAAGTAGCGATCGGTACTTCCTGGATCACGCCTACCATTCATATACCGACCATGACGTCACATGGTATGGAATACCCCATTGGCCAGCTGGGCTGGCTTCCTGATTATGTTCCCTCCCATCTTGTGTACCTAGCTCAGTCAGTAGGCATGAGAGCTGTCCTTGGACTAGGAGGGCACTGAGCAACAACTGAAAACATCAGTGTGTTATCAACATTCTCCTCACACTAAATCCAAAACACAGCACTAGGAAGAAATTTAACCCTATCCCAGCCAAAACCAGGACATTCCACCAACAATTCCATGTGTGATTTGCACTCATACTCCCACTTTAACTTCCTTTCAGCCCATAAACTATTTTGAGGTCTAATTTATATTACTTATATTCAATATCTTTATCAACGATCTGGAT
>NW_009201108.1:0-15566 GCF_000690835.1 Fulmarus glacialis
TCCAGCCTGTCCAGGTCCCTCTGCAGAGTGGAAGATCTCATCTGGAACAACATCCATCCTCATGGTAAGTCCATGCCAGACCAAGTCCAAGATGTGAACTACAAGGGTGCTCTCCTGCATCGCAAGAGGACACGGGGGCCCAGCTAAGGAGACACGCACACACCTTCCCACCGCCAGCACCCAAACCATCTCTCCTTACGTTCAACACCAGCAGGGAAATGCTCAGCCAGGGTCTGAGCCCAGATCTCCTCTCCCAAGCATCCTCCGCAACCGTCCCAGCCCGCGGCTCAGCTTAAAAAATCAAAGCACGGCGACTTGAAGCACCGCTTGTAGCTTAGCTTTCGCTGCTGCTCTTAACCCGAGCGACCTTTCCGGCTCTGCCCTGCCAACACAGAAGAAAACAAGCCACTTGACAGGCTCCCTCCTGCTCCCGAGGAGCATTTCCCCAGGGAGGGAAGATCAAGGAAAGCACCGGCTCCCTGTCTAAAAGATGAGGAGATATATTCCAGCCGACGTTCAGCACTATCAACATTTTATGAGCTTTGGAATCCAGTTAGTTAGCCAATATTTTACTTAGCTCCAGTTTAGATTTAAAAACTTGACCTTCTCCGGGCGCGTGTCGGCGCTGCATTTCACTCGGCCCCGTTCATCTGAGCGTGCCAAGTACCAGATTATTTATCCCCCCGTTTTTATTGTTGCACTGTTATTTGTTCATTTGTACTATTCAAAAAATCAATAAAAAGATGGGGCTCCCTAAACAGACACTTAGGACACCCGCACAGCTCTCGAAGGCAGTTATCACATATAGCAAGAGGCAAACGACCCGGAGCAACTCTCCTCCTGGCCAGACAGGCTGTAAATCAGGACATAAAGCAGCCCTGATCCTTCTCCTATTGTTGAGGGAATAGAAAATTGCTTTTCACCTCTGAGTAGGGCAGCGGTTTGGATGCCCAGATGCAGATCAGAGCCCCTCCAGACCTGAAAGTGCTTTACGGGGGGAAAATCACCACCGTTTGATGATGGGAAAGGCCCAAGGACAGAGCGAGGCATCGATTGCCTGGCTGCCCAATTCCAGCTCCGACAGCAACAAAACACACAGACCAAGAAGGGAGATCTCCTAGAGGAAAGAGACAAGCCACCTGAAAAACCCAGCACCCGAGATCAGGGCTGGAAAAACCCGTGGGGCTCCCGTCCCAGGGGCTGAGCGACTGCAGCGTGAGCCACGGGTGACAACAGCAGGGACACAAAACACCGACACAAGTCCCTGGTTCCTTTATCTCCTCCTTGCAGATAGAAATACCCCAGTAATGAGGCTAATTAATACCCCACAACACTTGGCTGGCTGGGCATATGGCTTCCCAAAAGAAGATGCTCACACCAGAACCAGCGGTTCTCTGATCATATCTCAGCACAGCAAACGTGGGTGAGCAGCCACTGTCCCCCTCCTAAAGTAATAATAGATGAAACAGTCGCATTTTAATAAAGACAATTGATTCGGTTGGGTTTATTCATTACCAAACGTGAGCACACGCCAATCGGGAATGATTTATGCCCACAATTTGCAAAATTATTTCTCTATTGATCAGCCTAGGTTTGTTTTCTTGTAGGTTCAGTCAATTAGAGGGAATAGCACTCAGGTGGGCAAATTAATCAGGCTTAAGTAGACCCCCTCTATTGAGAGGGGCTTGGCAAGATCTGGTGCTGATGCAAACCCTCACCGAGCAACCCCCCTGCTGAGGTGAGCTTTATCCTTGCAAAACGGCCAGCGCGAGGTTTTCAGCATCATGTCGGCCCCACTAAAATTGAGTTTCAGAGGTTCCTTCTGCTTCTGATGAAAAGCAGAGTGATTTGAGACCTGCAAAGCTTTTCTTTCAGAGGCTTTCGCATCCAATCCTCTGCACCCAACTCGTCTCATTCTGACTCAAGCAGCACCTCCTCAGCCCCGTACCCCCATGCATTTTCGGATGCGCAACTCCTGTGACGACAGCCTCTGCGGGGAGGGTGGCCACCACCATCAGCAGAACCAAGGACAAGCTATAGGAAAAGCACCCCGCAGAGCACATACACATCTGGAGCAGCTTTGCTTCGCATTACCCGCAGCACAGAGATTGCCATCTCCCGCGTGGTTATCGCTGCGCGGCAGAACGACCCAACTCCTCTGTTAAGGCTAAGGGAGTAGGCGCGCATCTGCCAGCAAACCCTCGGAGCGTGGTTTGATGCGGTACTGCCTCCCGCTCCCCGTCCTGCCCTTGCAGCAGAGCTGATGGATAGGGCTGTGCACTCTCCTTATCTGCTCCAGCGCAAAGTCAGGCAGCAACGTCAGCCAAGAGGGGCTCGAGCGAGCCCGCGCTGAGGCAGACAGGGTTTAATCATACGGGCTCATCTCTTCTACTGAAGCCAGCTTTTAAGGACCGTTTAAGGCACTTTCCTTAATCTCCGTGTTTGCAACAGAACCCAATAAATCACAGAGCAACTCCGCCACCAGCGGCCACAACGCTGCTCCCTGCAAACTCCGCTCTCCCCAAATTTTTCCCTTACGCCAGAGGGAAGCATCCCCGCTAGCGTGCTGAACCTCGCGTGAAAGGCACGCTCGGGGCACAGAGTCCCTGCCCGCGCACACCCAGCGATGCGCAGCGTGGATGCCGAGCCGACCCTGCGGACGCGGCGTGCGAGGAAGGGGGCTTGTCTCCGTCTTTGCCCATGTCAGGGCCTATTTTTTTCTTGAATGAGATATGTATGTGGCAGTGTGATATTAAATTACAAGTCAAATAGTACAAAGGGTTTTAATTACACGCCAAACACAAGCTGCTGTCAGAGAAGAGACACCGGGCTCGATGGCCCATCAGGCTGTTCCGCTCTGGCAATTCCTATCTAGCCGGCAAAAGTCCAGGAAATTGGATCGGTAATGGGAACGGGGGCCTTTCACCTCCGGACCAGCCATTCAAATCCAGCCCAGGAGGGAGAAGAAAAGTCATTACTAACCTGACGGCCGGGCGGCAGCCGGTGTGAAATGAGTCGGTGGGTCTGCAAGCCCCGAGGAACGGGTTGCAGAGCCTCCGGGCAACACCAGTTTGATGTCACAAAGCCAGAGGGAGCAGGACAGCTCCCCGTGACCAAGTCCCATCGCTTTCTGCTGGGAGGGATGCTGCAGACCCCCAGAGCCTGGGGTCCGCATCGGTCCTCCTGGATGTGTTTAGCAGCATCTCATCCCCTCCTTGGGGATATCCTTGAGGATATCCCCTCCCGTTTACAGAAAACACTCGAAGCATTTACATTCCTCTCCCAGTGAGCACGCCGCAAGCAGTTTGGTCTAGCAGAGATGAAGAGTACACTTTGCTGCCGGTTGTCTTTCACAACCTCTCGCTGCAAAGCCAACCCCTCTCCAATTGATGTGGTTATACCCTCGCAGCCCCCCGGGAGGTGGAAAAGCATTGCACTCATTAAGGGCAAGGCACCACGGCACCGAGAGATGAGGGACTTGACGGCCACACCAGGACTTTGTGGCGGAGCCAGGTAGCAAACGGAGAGCGTCTGTATTTCAGCCGAGTCCATTAACAACTCTCCTCCTTGCTCCGTCTCCCCACGCCTGCAGACGGCAGGGCTGGTAACAGGGAAAACGAAGAAAGAGAAGGGCTTAGCCGCCTTGCCAGCACGCTTCCGTCAAGATGTAAATTGGAAAAAAAAAAAAAAAAAGAAAGAAAAAAAAGAGGGGAAAAAAGGCAGCTGAGTGCCATTGTTCCTGGGCATGTTACACGAATCCACACACCGCCCGCTTTGGTACCCAGGCTGTCGCATCTGCAAGCTCTGCCTCCAATCTGTAAGGCTAATTTGCTCAACAGCTTTGTTCTCCCTCGGGAACCGGGTCGTTGGTCACAGAAGATTGATTAAGCTTTTGGTGAATCAACATTAATGAAAATCAACACTGTCTAATGAGTGTTTTTTATGGCAGCCCCATAAAAAGCATTAGGACAGGTAAACAAAGTAACAGCCAGGCAAACCAACAAGGTCCCGTCCTCCCCGAGCCCCTCGTCCTCCCCGCTCCCCTCCGGCGTGGGAAGAGCCCGCTACCAGCTGGCAGACGGGGACCGTCCCCGGGGACGGGATGCTCGTTCAAGCTGTGCTCGCCTTTGCCGGTCTCTCGCATTTCTGCAGACTCATCTGCAGCGCGAGCTGCGTAAGATTATACCCTCTGCCAGCCCGTTGCAAGAGATTCAAGCTGATTTTAGCTCTAGATATTGGGAATTTCTGGCCTGGGAATGCGATCCTTTCATCCTTACTTATCCCTCTCCGGCCCTGCGGGGTAAATTCAACTAAAACAGCACCAGAGTTCTCTTTTTAAAGACTCACTCCTTGCAAAATAAATGAAAAATAGTAATAAAAGGCTACCCTGAACCGAGTATTTTCTTTCTGAAGGCCAGTCAGCCTACAAGATTGCAGCCAAACACCTGCTTTAGGGCAAGTAGCATCAGCAGAGCCACGCTGGGTCCGACCAAAAAATCTCCCTTGCTGCCCTCTGGGCTCCAAAATGATGCTTGATGGGGGAAATCACCGGTAATCGAATCGATGCCCCCTCCCAGCCTTCGGCTGTGGCATCAGGGCTGCAATCTCGCGGCCGCAGGACCGGCACTGCCATAGCATGGAAAAGCCTGGCAGAAGTTTTGTTTGTTTTTTTTTCCCCGAGGTGCTTCAGCACTTCAGATTTTCTGAGCCATCCTTTAGAGGCTCCAGATCTAAACGGGATGATTGCAGGAGGCTTCTTGTTACAGGACATCATTAAAAATAATGTATGTGCTTGAACTGCAGTCAGCAGGGCCTTGCCAGGAACGAGCGAGGGGAAAGGCGAGCTCTCTGATCTTGGATAGAGAGAACAACCTATTAAAAAGGAATTTAGCCTCTCATATAGAACCATCAAACTGTTGGAAAGCCCTGGTCTCTGCCTCTGGGCTCTCGTACCTTTCAAGGACAGAAAAAGTCCAGGCTTCAGCCCTTCAACTGTATTTGAATATTTAATTTTTCTAAAAAAATCAGCTCTTGTACTGCTTTGGCACCAACTCATATGACCGGGAGAGTCAAGGCACTGACAACTCCTGCAGTTTTAGCTCAGCGACAGGTTCTTCCCCTTGAAGCACCAGCTCAAGTCACACTAGTGGGACAAAAATAATCTCTTTTGTTAAATATACGCACACCAAAAAAAAAAAAATGTTCTAAGGCTAGGCAGAAAGTCTTGCTAAGGTTTGACAGGGGAGAGATGTGCAAGACGCCCAGCTGGGAATTCCCTCCTTGTCACCAGGATGACAGCGAGGAAGCAGCTTGGGGATTTCTCTCTCAGCATCCCTCCCTCGCAGCACCGTCGGCGGTACCCCCAGCACCAACATGAGCAACGCCGGTGCTTTTTGCACTGGAAAGCCTCCTGCAGGCATCATGGCAAGCCCCACACAGATGTGAAATCCTCGGGACTGCAATAAGAGTCGCTGCAAATCTTTATTGACAGAAATAAGCCTATTTTTGACAGGCACCAGCCCAGGTGAGAAGCAAGCATGAGCTCCTGCATCACCCTAGACCCAGCCCCGCCTGGCTTTACTCCTTCTCTGCATCCTCTGGTCTCTCCCAAGGAGCCCACCCAGCAGCAGACCCACTCCTCATCTCCCCCCCCGCTCCCCCCCCGGCTCCCGTTTCCCCTGCACACCCCTTGCCAAAAGCCAGCAGCATCATCCTTGTATGGCGTAATATTTCTATCGATGCTGCGAGTTCCCGTGCATACAGCCCCTTGTATCTTTTTTGTCTTGGCAATGTATTATTCATGTGCTCCCTTGTTCCTGTACAATCTAAGAAAAATGGAGAAAGATTAATTCCCAGGGAAAAAAAAAAATAAAATAAATAAGTAGGATTGCTCTTTTTCTCTCTTTTTTTTTTTATTCTTTAAAAGGACTCCTATCCATTCAAAGAGCTGCCTTCTCCAAGCCCCCTGTGTCACTGCTGATTGAGTTTCTTCTCTCCTTGGCTCCCAGTTCTGTTAGAGTATCTTGTCTCCTTAGTATTACTGTCGCACTTCCTTTTCATATGCCTGAAATATATACTATTGTGTTCCGACTTTTAGTTTTTGTGCAGGGATCCCTTTCATGTCTCATCTTCTGTAAGGTCCTTTTTTCTTGGCAGTCAAGTGCATGAATGTTTGCTGCCAGGAGATTTTGCTTCTATTGTATTCCAGACATATTATAATTTTTTTTTTTGTTCTGTATTGTCTGTGAGGTGTTCCATGGGTATTTTTTTCATGCTAGCATGACTTTTTCCACGTGGATGCTGCCTGCCTTGCTCTTGCCCCTGCGTGCATGAGAACAGCCTCCTCAGAAATGAGCATGCAAAGGGGTAAGAGGGCAGGGAGCTGGGGCAGCGCTGCTCGGGGTCGTGATTGAACTAATTATCTTCCCCCACACTACACGTGGGTTTTTTGCCAGCGCTCCTTTTGCGGAACTGGGACACCAAACAGCAGAGCGGCTCGTACCAGGCCAGGCTGCAAATAAAACAAACAAACAAAAAAAGCATCTGGGGATTTCTGTCCCAAGGTCCGGGAAAGGACTTTTCTGCTAATCCTGACCTCAATTGCCGTGGGATTGTTTTCCACTGCTACAAGCAGTTTCTGCTACTGCTTCTCGTAACTTCGTGTCCTGGTTTCAGCTGGGATAGAGTTAATTTTCTTTTATAGTATAGTGCTGTATTTTGGATTTAGGATGAGAAGAATGTTGATAACACACTGATGTTTCAGTTGTTGCTGAGCAATGCTTACGCTAGCCAAGGACTTTTCAGCTTCCCATGCTCTGCCAAGTGCACAAGAAGCTGGGAGGGAGCATAGCCAGGACAGCTGACCCAACTGGCCAATGGGGTATCCCATACCATATGACATCATGCTCAGTATAGAAACTAGGAGGCGTGGTCCGGGAAGCAGCGATCCCTGCTCGGGGACTGGCTAGGCATCGGTCAGCGAGTAGTGAGCAACTGCATGGTGCATCACTTGCTTGGTATATTCTCTTATTACTACTACTACTACTACTACTATACTTCATTTTATTTCAGTTATTAAACTGTCTTTATCTCAACCCACGAGTTTTCTCACTTTTACCCTCCCGATTCTCTCCCCCATCCCACTGGAGTGGGGGGAGTCAGCAAGCGGCTGTGTGGTGTTTAGTTGCTGGCTGGCGTTAAACCACGACACTTTGGTAACAATTTTCAGTCTTAACAACAGTAAAGTCCCAAATGAGCATAAAGGAAGAGGAGCAGGAAAAAAAACCCAACAGTTTTTAGGCTCTGGGAGCCTGCGGTACAAGAGTGGAGCAGAGCCAGCCCTGACAGACCCCAGCTCACCCCCCCAGATAAACCGGGATACTAAACCCTATTCCAGCAAGAGGCTCGTGCGGCTGCAGGAGCCAGCGAGAAGGGGGTCCCTGATCGCACCGAGGAGGACTGAGCTGAGTCCCAGAGCAGGTAACACCAAAACACAAGCACCAATGACCCCAGCACCTCCAGCCTCCCCAGGCAACCCAGCAGCCGTATATGGTGCCAGTGGGAAGCAACGTCCCTCTTGCTAACTCAGCCCTGTGCAAGAGGATGGGCTGTGCCTTCCTCCCCTACCCACACACATTTCATTTCAACTCTTCTAGCATGCATTCAACCAACCGCTTGAAATAACGTGGATAAAGCTTTGCTGCTTGTGCTATGGTGAGTTTTGTCTGTCTCGCAGGAACGTGCATTTTGGTTACTTCACTTCACTCTTCATCTGTCTGCCAAGCTAAAGGAGTCCTTTCCGCAGCTCAGCCCGGTTCCTCAAGCTCTGCTCTTCCTCACATCCTACAGCCCACCTCTCTAGGTCAAGAAAAAGCTCTGCAACCCCTTTATCAGCCTACACGGCTCTGCCAGTGCAACCCAATCACGCCTCAAAAGCAACAGCCTTAACGCATGGGGTGTTTCTAATCCTTCTGTCCTCTAGAAGTGAAAACATCAGAAAATCCGGAGTTTATACGGCTTCAAACAACTCCACTGGGGGCCTAAAGACCGAACAGCTTCTGGAGAGATTAGTTCTCCCGTAACGCGCTTGTGACCAGGCTTTCTGATCTCTATCAGGATCCCTCAAAGAGCAGCTCCTTTTTCCATTTGTTCTTTGGACCCCTCTCCTCAACTTTTTGACTAATTATAGTTTTTTGGTTGTTATGGCAACTATGGATTTCTCTCGGCATCCAACTCTCAGGATTTGGCTGCAAATTGCAACAGTGGATGAATACAAATAGAGTTTTAAAATCCTTCTTGCTTGCTATCCTTCCTGGTAAATCCCCCCACAAAAAAAGAGCTGTCCCGTTGGCTTGCTCTTATTGTCTTTACTCAAGGAGCCTGCAAAGCCAGAGCAGAGTCTTCTGCACCCCATGGTAGGTAGGAAACAACATGCTTTAAGTAAGACCGCCAGCACACTCCCACCCCAGAGGAACTTGAGCAGGACCTCATTACTGAGCAGACATGAATGTACAATGTCACCCACTTCATCTCACACCTACTGTGACAGTTTTCCCACAATTGCTTAGTAGTAATTTAAGCCAGACACATACCAGGTGTCAAGCTAAGGTCAACTCAACCCATTCCAGATGAGGATGCCACATTCAAAAGCAGGACTGCACAGCCCAGCTGGGGACCACTTAATTCAGCTGATGCAAAAGCACACCCAGAAGCCAAAACCAAGGGCCTTCCTGTCCCTTTCCACGTTTGTCCTCATCACCTTGTGCGCAAACACTCGGGTAACGGGTATTAACAGCTCAGGGACACGAGGCTGCTTCCACCATCAGGTACATTCAGGGGCATCCTCCTCTCCATTCTTCAAGCATCTCACCCCAAGGAGATGGGGCCCGGGCCCTTCCACAATGTTTCTAATTGGAGTCAGTGAAAACAACACTCTGTACTCCATTTCTTAACGGACATGGCTTTTGTTGGCTATGATGCCTAGTCAGTGCTATGTGATCAGCTCCACCGGAGCTTGGACACTGCCTCTGAAGCCTTCACTCGTTTAGCACGGTGTCCCTTGCACGGGGACAGAGCAGGGAGGCAGCTTTCCCGCGGGACTACCTGTACAAGGAGACTGTTTTAAGGCAAACATTGCACTCTCATAATTTTTGCCCGTATCAGCAGCACGGGGTGAACAGATTGGGAAAATGAGAAAATCACTCGCCTTGGGCTTGCAGAGATGACAGCACCCTCCTGAGCTGCAGTCCAGCTCCCAAGTGCATGAGGGGCTTTCCAGTTAAAGGCTTGGAAATTAGTATGCCCCATACACTGCAGGAGTTTTGCACGGTAAAATACACTGCATTACCAGCCAGAAAAAGAAAAATGCAGGTCTCATCCACCCATGACCCACCACTACATATCACACTTGTCTAGTCCTGTCTACTCTGAACTCCAAGCACTCCAGGAAGGATATTCAATTCCCCCATCCTCCAGGGTCTGCCCTGCAGCCAGGGCTTTGCAAGTCATGGATTATTTTGGCTCAGCCATGAAAGCAATAAAAGCTGGCATATACCAAACCAAACCAACTTCCAGTGTTCCCCCGTTCCTCACCAAAACAAAAGCGAACATGAGTCTCATGGTGACAAAACCCCTTCAGGTCAGAGCAAGTCATTTCATTTTGGGGTACATGATACAAGGCAAAAAAAAGCTGGATCCCCAACTCGGACCATGGACCACATCCCCTTTGCACACCCCCAGCAACACACGCTGACTGCATGACAGGAAAACCTGAGCATGTTTCCTCCTAAACCAGAGCAAGGATCAGATCTCCCACCTCTCCAGGAAGGGTTTCTCTGGTGGGCAGCACTCACTTTTCTTAGCAATGCATTTAAGTAACCCATGGAAAACAGGAAGCCCCATAAAGTACCATTGACAAGTCATCAACCCATAGCATAAATGGGACATCACCGTCCACCTGCTGTTTGCAGGCTTGCAGCCCCCCATATGCATTTTTCTGGCAAACAAATCCAGTTTTAGGACCACAGAAAGCGCATGGCGGCTGGGGGAGGAGCAACCCAATTTCTTCCTCCTCCGCACAAGATGGTTTGCCTTTTTCCTTACAGCACTCTGCCCGCTTCGGCCGCGGGGGGATGATGAGAAAGTTGCTCTGTGACATTCATGAAGTGCCTGCTGATGGAGAGCTCTGTTTGCCAAGCCAGCTGGGGAGGGACCTACCATCAGCTCCCAGCGTGTAGGGGATCAATACTGTAATTGGGCCTGTTTGTAGCACATGAACTATTGTGGCAATAGGGGCAATGCAAGGAGGGGGGGGACCAGGACAGACTGGCTTAGCGGGGGCTTGCTGCCCTCTGCCGCGCTGCGGCAGCACGGGGGACAGTGGCCTCCTTTGGTCGTTTTGGCGTGGGTGAGGGAGGTGGGGACGGGGTTGCAACCCCAATGCATTAACAGGGAGCACTAACCCACAGCCCTCCTGCTGCAAACCGCGCAGAGCCAAATATCCCCCCTGCCCACCCCAAGGACCCCCCGCGGCGCGGGCAGAGCCTGCCTGCATCCCCTCTGCAGGCAAGCACTGGGTTGAGTCCTTTCACGACTCTTTTTTCAGCTTCAATACAGACTTAATGCATAGGAAAAATCACAAATAAACCTTTAAAGCGATTTCGGAAGGGACGGGAGGAGGAAGAAAAGAAATCCGTCAGCTGCTTGGATTTGGAGGAAATGGAGAAAATGAAGTGTTACAAGTGGCAGTAATCAATAAAGCACCAGGAGCCTGACACCGAGACCTCCGCTCAGCCTGGGAGCGCAATTAGACAGCTAATGATGGGAACTTCCCCCCCCAGCATTGCCTCCCCAGGGGAACGGGGCTCCCCTCCCATGTCCATCACCATGTTAAAGGCTCCTTGCCAGCATCTGTGAGCGGGTCCATCTGCCAGCCTACAAGAGGGAATGAGCATTAGCTCCATCTTACAGAAAATAAACTGATGGAGGGTCTTTTCTGTCTCTGGGAGGATCCCAAGCATAGGCATTTCAGCTGAGAAGCCACCTCCAAGGAGCTTGGCCTCGCCAAGCAGCAAGTTTAGCTTCTAGAAGTAATCCTACCCCGTCAGTCCCACCTGCAGGGAACCAACGTGCTGAGCTGCTTCAGCTTCTCACCCCTTTTGAGATGCAACAGCAATGCACGACTTCGGGAGTGCTAAAAGAGCCCAAAATGCGGAGTTTTTGGCAAGTCAGGCAGCTTGGACCAAGGTGAGGTGTCACCACCACCAACCCAGCTCCCACCTGCCTGGCCGGTGGGTGCTCGGGTGCGGGTGCCTGCGTGGGCACCGTCTGCCATCTCGTGGGCAAGCGGGAAGAGAGCACGGGGACTCTTCCCTCCATGGGTTCCCCCGGGGCTTCTTTGTCCCCCTTTACCATTTATCAAGCATTTATCCCAACTCCACGCACTCTCTGCTCCCCCAGCGCACGCAGCATCGCTTCAGAGGTCACCACGTTGGCTGTACATTTAGGTGAATTATTCATAGGCCAGTATCAAATATTAAAAGCAGAGTTATATTGACATATTCTTTGTATATTCAAGAACACTTTCACCAGTAAATTGCTCTTTCCTTTTTCCCTCCTTTGAACTGTTTCCCGAGCAGCCCGAGGGCCTGCTGATGTGTCTTGCTGTTTAATTGCACCTTTACACTCCTCCACGCTCTCTCTGTGGATGGGACCTTGCTGGGAGCACAGAAATCATCCAGGCCAGCAGGCTGTAAATCTCTGGTCCTCTCCAGCCAGGAAAACCTGCACTCCAGCCTCTCCCACTTCCCTTGCTCAGCTCAGCAGTCTCAGGAGCAAATCCCTCTGCCAGTATTTAAGAGAAACGTGGCCCCTTTAGCATTGCATCTTAGAGATGACAGGGTCTTCTGCTCCCCGCTAAAGAGACATTACTGAAGAAGTCCAGAGGAAAGCGTCTACACCACCATCTATTCCAACTGCTTCTGGTTGCCTTTCTGCTTCCACCTCTAGAAGGCGCTGAACAGGACCCGGCTGCTGCAAGGTCTCAGCTCTGTAATTCCCAAATCCCACCATCATCCCAAGAAAGCACCCCAGATCCTGCTGCTGGAGCAGGCGGGAGTCGCCTCTGCTTCCACCGCAACGGGGTCAAGCCTGTTTTTCCTCCTCCCCTGACACCTGCAGAAGCCTCTGGAGAAGGAAGGAGGAGAAAAAGGGAATACATGAATATACCAGGCATCATTTTCATGGGAATCTGCAATGCAGATGGGCTCGGGGAAGCCGGTTCAGCCAGAGCATCGCCCGCTCCCAGCTCCAAAGGATGGATCCAGACAGCAGCGCCTGCTCCCAGCGGGACGGGAGGGGAAGAGCCCAGGAAGGAAAGGGGCACCAGTGGTACTGAGGAGTTTGGCAGCTTTTGCACAACTGGGATGAGGAGTTTGACTCCTCTTAACTGGGACACGTCTCCTTCGGAGACGCTCCATTGCGGGTGTCACGCTGTGGCAGGGGGGGGAGCCGGCCCAGCCACCCAGCCCCCACCCCAGCCATTTATCGAAACATTAAAGTTCTCCTAAGCTGCCGAGTTAATTCCTCAAACGCCCTTTCAAAGGGCTAGATAAATACAATCTGGGAGCATCTCCGCTCCCTTGGCTCACATATCTTTAGTCAGGCAGAGAGATAACATTTCATACAGATTGAGACAGTTTAAGCAAAGGTTGCTGGCTAACCTTTCCAGCAACGGCTGTTGCCAGCACTCCGGTTTCCCTCCCCAGCAAGGAGACCCGGTGCAAGCCCAGCTGCTGCCCGTGCAAGTCTCCCAGCAAGCAATGGCAGGATGCAGCCTCACCATTTTTGCCAGCATTACAAGTCATCTTCTACATTTTTTTTCAGCGCTGTGACACTGATACTTCCAGGATGGAGTCCCAAAATGTTATTATTACACCCTGTCCACCAGCCCTGTGTGAACGTACGTGTGCAGTTCACTCCACTCAACCTACCAACTTGTCTTTATCTGGTTCTTAGTGCCAAAGGTAACATCTTTTTTTCCCAGCGAAGACCAGTCTCTTCAAAGCCCTAGCTACAAGCAAGACTGGAAGTACTCTCCACAACGCTGCTGGCACCTCACTTTTGCAATGGGAACTGTGGACCACCCTGGCTTTGATTTGAACCAAGCTCATCCTCCAAGCTCTTCCCAAGACGCAGCAGAACGTGGCAGAGGAGCTCTGCTCCTGCAGCCTCTGCCAAGCACCGCAACCCCAGCGCAGACTCCAGCGTGGCCCGTGGAGATGATGTGCATCTCAGCAATATCCAAGCACAGCCCAAATCCACCTTTCAAGCCTTGGAGAGCCGAAAAGTGTTCGGAGTGAGGGCTTTAGCTGAAGCTGTCAGCCACGGGGTCCAAGTAGGACACACAGGCCCATCTCAGACTCCTCTGCTTGGCTGGGATGGGCTCAAAGTGCAGCAGAAGTGGTTTCCTTTATTGCTCATCTCACCATCCCTCACCACAGGAGCCCTCAGACAAATAGGCAGTGCCACAGCAAGATGGGGAACATCTCAAAACCCATGGCTGGCAAGGGAGGGAAGGAGGAATACTGGCAAATGACAGAGCCCTTATCTTAATTACAGGCTTATTTGCATTTAAATGAAGGTTATTCTATAATTACCACCAAATGTTTTGTGTTGCAGCTGAAATACCTCTCCATGGGCTGTCAAGCTCCTTCCCATTTTCATTTTCTCTTGCCATTCTTCTGTTTTCTAATCAGCTGGCACACGCAGGGAGGCATTCACACCACCCAGCTCCACTGCAGCAGCGCCAGCCCACCGCCTCGCCGTTGGGGAGAGGGTCTCGGGTACCACCGCAGCCCAGCATCCCTCCCAGGGGAGAGGGGCAAGGATGCAGCTGGCCGTCTCTCTCCACTAGCGCCATGGGGGATGAGCAGGTCTGAAGTTCACTGATTTTTGCAGGCTTCAGTGCAAAACCAGAGTGTTCTCTCTGTGCACGTGCACGTACGCAATTAGCTCATCAAACCTGTTGCAGCAAGGTGCTGTGAAAGGTAGAAGTGTAGGCAAGATCAGCAAGAGATCAAATTCAAGGAGTTTTGGAACAGGAGCGGAATCTCACATCTAGCTCAGGAAGTCCCTACCCCTCAGGTTGCTGGAAACCAATATCCAAGGACGTCTCCAGCCTCTCCTGTCTGTGTTGTTGATGGTTATTCCCGCAGGCAGGATGGAGACAAACCAGAACCCGGGCAGGGATGTTTGTGCTGTAGCTAGCGCTTCCTCACAATAGATAAAGCGCTCCCATAGAGAAAATAACACCCAATTACATCATTCAAAACAATCACAGTGAACAAACCCATTCAAATGGCCAAATTAAGGCTGAATGAGAAGCCTTCTGCTACTTCCTAAATTGCCATACCTTTAATCAAGCTCCTTTAACAATCTCTCATGAACATTTTCTCTATCTAGCCGGGAGAACCACATTAACCAACTAGCCCATACGGGGATGAACAAGACGGCAGCTATTAGAGCCACAGTAGAGTCTCCTGTTAAGGAGTCGGCAGTAATGAAAATAGACGGTTACCTCTCACTAGACCCATTGCTCCTCTCCCTGCTCCTACCCACCGCTGAATCTCAGCTTCTGCACAGCCTTCGCATCCCCCTGCCAAACTCCAAGCCTCTGCCTCCATCTCATGGAGAGACTGGATCTGTTCAGCTCCTTTGTGAAGTTACTTTTTTTAAAAAAAAAAGAAAAAAACCAAACCACACCAGACCAAAACCCACCCCCTCTCCTACAATTTCATATAGCCCGAGGCAGACTTACAGCATGGAAATTTTCAGCCTGAACAATTATCACTTGGCAGAGAGTTAACTTGCTGCAAACAGGATCGTATGATGGGCAGTCTTGGCTATAAGCAACTTTGCTGGCTCCATTTAAAGCAAGCTCCATGCCTCAGGACAGATAACCCCCCCACACAATCCTTTTCACAGATATTTATGTTTAAGAGGCAGCACCAACAGCAGCACATCCGCGACGCAAGTTGGGTGCTGATGCACACGCCAAACCGATTCATCTTAGTCCTCCATCACACAGACAGGAGAGATATAACGGCAAAACCCTCCAACAAGCCCCAGTCCTGATAGTATAACCAGCTCCTCTATTTTCACAGCAACCCCAGCAAGGGATGCCACAGACACAGCTCCTTCCACTGCCAAGGGCTGCCTCTCGGGTATTTCCCAAGGCAACTGCCATAGCTAAACACCTTCGTTTCATCCTCATTATCAGCCTCCAGTCCCCAGACGTGGTTATTTTTTTTTTAATCACGGAGCCCACGGTGCCAGCAGACCCCGGGGAAGATGCTCTTCTTGCAGCCCAATTGCCCCTAGGTTGCACAGCAAGACTTGGGGGGCAGGGAGCTTTTGAGGCACCCCTGGAAAGCTACAGCTTCTAGATTTAGCTGGTGTTTTGAGTGGGGTACTTTAGACGCATGTCCATGAAAACGCCAGCAATTCAGCACCCAAGAACGTCCTTAACTTATAAAATCTGAAAGGTCCCTCCTCCTTCCTCCCCCCCC
>NW_009201108.1:15585-15972 GCF_000690835.1 Fulmarus glacialis
TTCCCATCTCTAAATTGCATCAAGAGAAGACAAGTCTGCGGCCCCGGCTTTCCTCGCAGATGCCACGCAAAGCAGCCCTGTCACAAGGGATTTCACAGGGCTGGTGATGAGGCTTCAGCTAGTGACTGCCTGGGATGTAGTCATGGGCTGTTAATTAAGTGACAGCATTCGCCTGGTGCAGAGGTGGAGCTGTCAGGGGTATTAGGTGGAAGCAGGGCCTGCTTCAGGAGATGCTGCGGACACTGGAAGGTAGATCCAGCTGCAGCAAGGCGCGTTGGATCTCACTAGGTGCAGCTCAGCCCCCTTTTAGGATGATTTAGACTGGCAAGGATCTGCTAGGGGATCTGAAAGATCCTCATCAACAACCCCATGCAGCGCTACAGGCTT
>NW_009201109.1:0-649 GCF_000690835.1 Fulmarus glacialis
TGTAAATAGGCAACATGCAAATGAGCCCCTCGTAAATAGGCGACGTTGCACATGAGCCGCATGCAAATGAGACGCATGCAAATGAGGCGCATGCAAATGAGGCGCATGTAAATAGGCAACATGCAAATGAGCCCCTCGTAAATAGGCGACGTTGCCCATGAGCCGCATGCAAATGAGACGCATGCAAATGAGGCGCATGTAAATATGTAACATGCAAATGAGCCCCGGGTAAATAGGCGACTGTGCACATGAGCGGCATGCAATTGAGCTGCATGCAAATTGCAAATGGCTTTATGTAAATGACGCCCTGCTCCCAATGCCCGTGTGGCATGCAAATGAGCGATATGCAAATGTGAGCGGCGTGCACCACCTAAGCAGGCAGTATGCAAATGTCGGGGTATGCAAATGAAACAGGCAAGCACGCATTATGCAAATGCCCGGTATGCAAATGCCCCGGCTTCATGGGCGCCAAGACGCGGATGTTTCATGCAAATGCGACGATATGCAAATGCGACGATATGCAAATGCGACGATATGCAAATGCACCGAGAGAATGTGTCGCGATGCCGATACGCAGGGATATGCAAATGACCATGCAAATGAGCGAACACGCAAAGGGAGACGCCAACGCACTACGCACAAGTCAGGG
>NW_009201110.1:0-18354 GCF_000690835.1 Fulmarus glacialis
AGGCAGCAGTGCAGCACCCCACCAGTGTTTAGGACACAGACAAGCTCCCACCCAACCTCATCCCTGAGCCACCCTGCGAGGTGGTGCCCAGAAAGGCTTTCCTAGGAAAAAGCATCTGTTTTCAGCAGAATTTGCTAACCACAGTGGGACAGCCTTTCTCATCTCATTACCTGGTGTGACCCTCTGTCTCCATTCGCCCCGCTCTTTTGGGGGAGAACGGTGCTTGCAGGAGCACGGTGCTTGCAGCTGGGCAGATGTTTGGCAGAAGACAGGCCCCGGTGTGAAGACCTTTCCCCCACAAGTTCAGAAGAACTGGTGAGCAGGACAAGCTGAGAGGAATGGGAGTTTCGACATAAAGCTGTTTCGGTGGGGCATTGTCATTTGTGAGGATGGACTCGTTTGGTGCTATTAGGGAAAAACAGTCACAGCCATGCGTGGTGTTTTGCTGCCTGGGCAGGACATGGGTGGGCAGAAGGCTTGAGCCAAGTTAGCACAGGACAACCATCACCTCCGCATTTCTGTCTGGCCGCAGGCTGTTACACACCCGCTGAAGCCTGTAGCCCTTCTCGTCTCCCAGAGCCAAGTGGCACAGAGCAGCCGCAGTGTGGATGGTGCAATCTTGGCTCAGGACACGCAGACTTCATGGGAAACGTGTAGAGAACATTCTCTGGGAGTAAAACAGCCTCAGCTATGGCTGGGAAGAATGTCTTTTCTAGCTTTATCCTCTTTCCCCAACTTCTCAGGAGGACCAAATCTCATCTTTATGTTTTCTGATTTATTGATTTTGTTGGGAAAAGAGTTAGAGCCCGAGACTGTAAGCAAGGGGTTAAGGACGTGGGAAGCTCAGGTCTGAGATCTGCGTTTGAAACAGGCCATCTGCGGTCCCACTGTCGCCCTGCCCTAACCGCTAGCTGCTGGTGCCTCCCAGGTGGCTTTTCCACACATGGACTAAAAATTCCAGCCTGAGAAACTTTTCCTGGCAGAAGTTTTGTTGAAAGCGGTAGATTCCCGAAATGAGGAAAAAAAAAAAAAGGATTAATTGATATTTTCCAGGGAAATATCAATTTCCCTGGCAATTGGGAGGCAGCGGGGTGGGCGCAGGGGCCGCGGGAGCTGCTGCTGACCCCCTTGCGTGCAATGTCGGGTGGACAAGGCTCTTCCATGGGCAGGGAGCAGCCCCGGGCCCTCCATGTGTCCTGGCCACTGCTGACACAAATGTCAGCCCTTTCGAAAACTGTGGAGGCTGGTGTGCAGGCTCCAGTGCCTGGGAAAAAGACAGCATTGGAAACCCCACCAGCACAGCCCAAGCCATAGACAGCCAGGAATGAGCTGTTATAGCTTGCTCATGGGGAAAAAGAGGTAGATTTGGTCTCCTTCAGTACCCATCCAGGGCACATACGCAATGTGTCATCCTTCATGATAAAAATCTTAGAGGAAAAGCCTAATTCTTGGCTTTTCAGATAACCCAAGCTGTACAACCGATGTGGTTCACTGTCCCCATAGGAGGGCAGAAGGTGGCTTTGCAGAGGACCCTGCCTGCTCAGTAGGGAGGGAAGGAACTGAGATACGGAGGGAATCAAGGAGCGCCAGCGGGTTTCTTTGAGCTGTGGTGGCGGCAAGCTTGGGGTAAGTGGTTATTGGGAGGAGGGAAAAAGGAAAGGGCAGCCTCCCTCACACCATCTTTTGGGGAGGAGCCATGGGATTGCTCCATGCCCTAGAAGAAGGTGCCCCCAATTTGCTCAGACCCACCGGGCATGCTTCGTGCATGTGGGTTGCAGAAAGAACAGAAAAAGGCTTGAGAGCAGTTGTTTTCTTTGGGGGAGAATTTAATTGGGGGGAGAAAATTTAACGTATTTAATATAATTTAAAGCTTATCCTTCATTTATGAGTGGTAGGGAAAAAAATCCCCAAACCTCTGGAAAGACTTCATGTCCAAGTTGTGTCTGATTGGAGAATCACAGTGACCAAAGCGGGTAGGATTGGCCGTTACGGTGAGCAGCCTGGTAAAGCTACAGGAAAGCTGTTTAGTTTTTTGGCAGCATCACAAACATGTTGGTGTTAAAGGAGGTGTCTTCTTGGCTATTAAGAACTGCAGGGTAGTTATTGTGTATCATACAGTAAAAAGATAGAGCTATCCCCATACACTCACTTTGTTGCGACTGGGGGGTCTGGTCCATCATCTCTTGAAGTCAACAGGGAGCACATGGCTGACCTGAGGAGATCTCTCTTTGCCCCACACCTGGAGCTGTTTCCGTTTGAGAAGTGCTACCCACCAATGTTGGATTGCTGATGAATTTTTCAGTAACGTGAATGAATTTTTTCACTGTGAAAGTAATAATTGACTGTGTATTACCTCAAGGGATGATTAAATCACCCGGTGTCTCAGTCTCTGGGATGCAGTTGGATACATCCTGTTAGACGCTGTCTTCCATAATTAAGCTGAGCAGACTTTCTTTATGGTTGTTCTTCATGGATACCTCATACCGGTTGCACGGCATCACTGGCTTCGTCAGAGTCTCCCGTGAATCACCAGACTGTGGGGTGGATAATTGTTACTTTGGTTCCTTGCTGAGGGTTTAAATAATGCACAAATCAAAAGCCCCTTATTGCTACAAAACGCAAGCCTAAAGAATACTCAAGCAGTAATGTGAAAGGAGAAGAGGAGCTGGTGTACTTCACATTTCAGCTGGAACAAACACCACTGCAATGCTGATATTTTTATGGTGGAGAGAGTATGTTTTCTTAAGCAGCGAGTGGACCTGGCTGGAAAACAGCATTTCTCTAGTTTTTCACAAGAACTGAAGAGAGTGAGGCTGAGTCTTCGTGACAGGGACTCATCTCCCACCATGCCACGTCTGAGACTGGTGGCCAAGCCCTTGCTCAGCATAATTCGTGATGGGGGCTTATGATTGTGCCATACTTATGCCCAGGGAGCAGCCCTGGCTCCTCCCGTGCCAGCGGGCAGAAGGGACCCTGCATCAGGCGGGGCTGAGACCTGAATGCATCCAGGTCCTCCTGCAATTAGAGGAGGGACCCGCAGAGGATGCGGGGTGGGAGGTGACTGCAGCATCTCCCTGCACAGTTTGCAGGGAAGGGCAGGCAGCCAGGAGGAAATCGAGAGAAAGTGGCTGATGGATGCATTTCTTTGACCCCAGTGGCAAGACGTTAGGTGTCTGTGCCATGACTGACCTTGGGGGCAGAGATCATACCCTCATAAATTGGCACTGGACTCTTGGGGGTAAGGAGATTTATTTCTCTTAGAGAAAGGAGGAGGGAGATTTATTTCTCTTCTCCCCACCACCACAGCAGGGCTTTCACTCTCCTTTTTATGTGGTAGACATGTGCAAGCTTGTGGCTTACTGTCATCTCGAGGTCCAACTTGGTCTGCTCTGTAAGTATCTGTGCTGGTTTTGGCTGGGATAGAGTTAAATTTCTTCATAGTAGCTGGTATGGGGCTGTGTTTTGGATTTGTGCTGGAAACAGTGTTGATAACACAGGGATGTTTTCGTTACTGCTGAGCAGGGCTTACACAGAGTCAAGGCCTTTTCTGCTCCTCACCCCACCCCACCAGCGAGGAGGCTGGGGGTGCACAAGAAGCTGGGAGGGGACACAGCCGGGACAGCTGACCCCAACTGACCAAAGGGATATTCCATACCATGTGACGTCATGCTCAGCATATAAGGCTGGGGGAAGAAGGAGGGGGGGGATGTTCAGAGTGATGGCGTTTTGTCTTCCCCAGTAACCGTTATGTGTGATGGAGCCCTGCCTTCCTGGAGATGGCTGAACACCTGCCTGCCGATGGGAAGTAGTGAATGAATTCCTTGGTTTGCTTTGCTTGCGTGCCTGTTAAACTGTCTTTATCTCAACCCACGAGTTTTCTCACTTTTACCCTTCCGATTCGCTCCCCCATCCCACCAGGGGGGAGTGAGGGAGCGGCTGTGTGGGGCTTAGTTGCCGGCGGGGGTTAAACCACGACAATGTCCCAGCCTACCCAAGCAAGATTTGAGTCTTCTGTCTTCCACTCATGTGAAACCATCAACCAGCATCCGTCTGTGTGTCTGTCCAACATGCATGTCACAAGGCCAGGCAGGTGGTCGGCCGGGACCCGGGGGCCCCGCACCATCACCTCCCAAGCGCAGGCGTCTTTCGCTGGTGGAGCTGGGGCTGGGGTGCCCGGCAGCCCCGCTCCCGCAGCCGGGGGAGAGGCACACCAGGTGCCGGCTGAGCCGGGAGCGAGCACGGGCTTGCCCTTGGATGGTGAAATACGGGACTGGGGGAGGTCAGAGCCATGCGTGGGTGAGCCGCGGAGAGCAAAGGTGCTGGGTTAACCCTGAACTGAAGGAGGACGAATTAGAAGCCAGACCAGGTGTGGGTTGCCATATCCCCTATATGCAGCCAGATGAGGAGGGAAGGGTAAGGCATCCTTTATATGGGCTACTGAGGTCTGGTTTTGCCATGTAACTCCTCCCACAATCGCCAACATCACCACCCCCTTACCAGCCCCTTTTCTGCTCTTGTCTGATCCTGGGGAAGCCATTCGATGAGATGCCGGTTGGATTCCCTCTTTATTTTTCCCTGCAGAGCTCTGATTTTGTTTAGCACAGAATGACATCCCCAAAAGCAGCTTCCTCTGAAAAGAGCGCTGTAAATTTAACTTAGTCCTCCAAAAAATGCTGCAGCTTAAAAAAAAAGCTAAAGTGTTTCTCATCGGCCAGCAGAGATCCTGCCTGAGCCTCAATTGCACTGAATTATGTACTTAGGTGTTTGAGCAAAGCAGCTTCCTCAGCCTGCTCTTGTCCTTCACAGGGAGAAAATCATTATGAATATGGCTGTGGTGTCTGTCGGGGTCTCGGTGAGACAGAGCTCTGCTCTGACTCTCCCACTGCCGAGCACCTGAGAGCTGCTGCCCGTCTCTGCCTGCCCATAAGTAACCTGAGTCTCCCCGCTGCCTGCGGCTGGCCTGGGACTTACCTTCTTCCTCCCACCAGCCACCCTTCCCTCCTCTCCCTCGCTCGGCGCAGGTAACCCAGCAGTGTTACTAAACGGAGAGCATGACGTGCACGGGGCAGTGCCCAGGGTACGGGATCGGGGGACAAACCAGCCCTCAGCCACGAGGCTCCGCTGCTGCTCGAGAGGCAGCAGTGCAGCACCCCACCAGTGTTCGGGACATGGGCAAGCTCCTACCCAACCTCATCCCTGAGCCACCCTGCAAGGTGGTGCCCAGAAAAGCTTTCCTAGGAAAAAGTATCTGTTTTCAGGCAGAATTTGCCAACCACAGTGGGACGGCCTTTCTCATCCCATTGCCTGGTGTGATCCTCTGTTTCCATTCACCCCGCTCTTTTGGCAGAGCGCAGTGCTTGCAGCTGGGCAGATGTTTAGCAGAAGACAGGCCCCGGTGTGAAGACCTTTCCCCCACCAGTTCAGAAGAACGGGTGCAAGGAACCTGGGAGTTTTGACATGGGCACCCGGGTGCAAGGCTCAGGCGATGTGGCTGGAGAAGGAACAGGAGGCTGGTGACACCCAGCACCACCCCGTGTCCCCAGCACAGGGTGGGAAGAGAGGAGAGACACCCCCTGTGTGGGTAAACCCTTCTGCAGCAGATGCAACGCTGTGCAATGACTGCTCATCGCCGCCTCGCCCCCTCTCACCCGGGAGCTTGCCTTGGGCTGCAACCGTCCGCTCCATTTGTCTGCGAGGCGGATCGGTGCTGCCGGCTGTAAATCTGCCGGGGAGCTCATGACTCACAGTGTAAGAGCCGTGGAGCACCGTGAATTACACGGCGCCGGCTGCTCATCTTTCTGAAGGCGGTTTTGGCTCCCCAGGATGTTTGTGCAGGAGCAAATGAGCCTGTGCCGCAGCAGGGTGACCGCAGCCCTGCACGGACATGCCGGGAGGGGGGTGAGAGCGTGCCCCGTGTCAGCAGGCCTGGAAAAGCCATCAGGACTCAGTGTCGCTGTAATTACAAGCCTGCTATGTAGGATTTTTTTTGAAAAAACAAGCTTAATCCAAAGCCTGCATTGCACATATATCCATCGGTTGACTTCTGTCCAAGCGGAGTGGTTTCTCCAAATGTCTCCCATGACATAGTTGAAGCCTTGGGCCATACCCATCCTCGGGGTGTGTCCTGGGGCACCAGCACCCCAGGGGCTTGGTGGGAGAGCTTCGACACTGCCAGGGCTGCTCCTGCTGCTTTGCAGCTGTGGTGGGGATGTGAGGATGGCCTTGGGACATCTCAGTACAGCCAGGGCTCCTCTCAGCTCCTCGCCTGCGCACAGGCAGTGGGACAGTCTGAATCTTTCACCGCCCCACACACCGGCTGCCGCCACAGCTGGCACCAGTTGGCACCGTGCTGGCAGTCCCCAAAGTGCCTCTTGGTAAGAGCTCAGATGCTTTTTCCTTTGTGGTCAGAGCTGAGACATGCCTCTGGAGGAGGCATGGGAACGCAGGGTCTTTGAGGGTCTTTGCTCCCAGGCTGATGTCTGCTGCTCCTGGATCCGCTGGCTTCCTAAATACACGGGCAGCCTGCAACCCACCTCATGCCTGGCAGCGTCCCAACCTGCTCACGCCACACGAAGAAGCCAAGCACAGACAGATACTCTTGGAGGCATCAGGCAATACTGGCCAAAGCCGGGATGGGGTGATAAAACTGAGTGCCAGCTGGAAAGAGCAAAGGCCACAGATCAGAGTTGGCTCAAAGGCTGCACAGCACATTTCTCTTTATCATTCAGTGCACATGGGTGCTCGAAGCCCTCCTGGTCCTGGGAATGGGAGCGTTTGCCTCCAAGGTATGAGGTTTTCTGTCTAACCGGGTGGCTGGAAGTCCTTCACAACTGAGGTCATAATTTTGAAATCACCTCCTGAGTACTGTAAGCTGTCAAGAGAGATGATGGATAGAGCTGGTCTTTTGAGAGATGGAGCAAAAACCAAGATCCATTCACATCTGCCTCAGGTGCGTGGACTGCCTACGCTCAAGTGAGCTGCTGCTGTCATGCACGAATTGGAGCTTCACTTCTGAGATGTCTTTGTTATAAGTCATCTGGGAAAACTGGCAACTCTGACAAAACATTGCAGGGTGTGAACATCTGCTGGACCCATTCGCTCCATGGTAAGCCCATATTCTTCCTTGCGAGAAGACGGTGTAATCAAGGCCCACTTTACTCTTTGCTCTCCGTTCTCAGCCTTCTTTCCTCTCTTATGCTTGGCACAAGGGGCTTCTCTGGGAAGCTCACCTATGTGATATCCCATTCTCTCTTAGTATCTATTCCTCTTCTGAGACTGCCTGAGGTGGCATTTGATCATGGCAGAAATCCCTTTCCTGGTGTCACCTTTCCCCAGGTGCTTCTGACTCAACGGAAAACCCAGGAAGACACCCGCCATCCTTATCAAGATGTAACTAGCCCAGACACTGCTGCATCACATCATTTTTTCAGCCCATATCACCGATGACTCAGCCTCCATTAACAGCAGTCATCAGGGACTATTTCATCCTACCTTTCCTCCTGGCCAGAGGCCACCCCGTAACCTGTGCAACCCACCAAACTTCAGATCAGCTCTTCCAGCACTGTGGCTGCTTTCGAGACCGTGCCGCTCCTTCTCCTCGGCACTCCCCACGTGTGCTGCTGCAAACTGCCCAGGAAGGCGGGAACGAAAGCAGACAGCCCAGCATCTCCGTTAGCTTTGACGTTTGGGACATATGAATTAGCAAAGCCTCTGTTTGAGGTGATCTCCTTGCAGGGCTACTGCTGACTGTCGAGGGATTTACATGGCCAGTTGTTTTTTTTTCCCTCTGCTGTGCTTCCGCAGGTTACTTTCCCAAAGATAATTATATGACTCAGGAAGGCAAACGCATACCTCGCATACTTGCGGGAACCATAATGCCGATAGGTGGTGTAGAGCATTTTGAAGCTCTTTGAACACGCAAGAGCAGCTGAATTCCCGTGACTTACCTACCCAAACCAAAGCAAGTCCAGGCAATGGCTGCATAGTTTTCGTGCAGCCCTTACCCAACAAAGGACAAAAGTCTCCCCAAGAAAGCTTTGGTCTTGCAGCACCGAGGCACGGATGCTTTTTGTCGCCAGAGAAATCACGGGTGTTTTGTCAGGTAAGATTTACCATTTCTATTTTACTGGTTTTTGAAAGTGCTTGTCCAAACTGAGGCTGGAACAGGAACATTTTCCACTATGAATGCAAAAAAAAGGCAGTCGTGTGCTTTCTGAGAGGTCACAGGAACAGCACAGAGAAATTATCTTCTCTTAAATAGATGAGTGATTGTTATGGCTAAAATAACCTGGCAGCTAATTGCCTGTGAAGATAACTGGCAGAAATGAGGCGCGGTGGTGTTTGCTATCGCTAGTTTAGCCCAGACAGCTCTGCAAAAGACACAAAGGGAGACGCAGGCTTTGCTTCAAGTGCTTTAACATTTGAATCGTTGAATTGCAATTCAATTTGCTGATTTTGGAAGAAAACCAGAGAAGTAAGAAAGAGAAATTTTATTCCATGTGGTAACTTGGAGGACCTTATAGATCTTAAAACCATCCCAGATCTGGGTCGACATGTGCACCCAGCATCTCCTGTACCTTGTCATCAGAGCGCTGGTCCTGGAGTGCTGTGAGGTGACCCCTGGCATCCTGCCGTGCCTGCGGGATGGCTGGGACAGGCTTGTGAGCTCCTTCGGGGCTGTTTTGGGGGACACCCTAGCTCAGGAGTGAGAGTAAGAGCTTGGCTGAAATTGAAGCTAGTATTTTCAAAGCTTTTCAAGCTTTTTTTCTGGTTCCTGGGTATCTGTGTAGATACCTGTCCCTATCTAGGGATGAGCTATTCAAATGAAATCATGACATGTAAATAGGGATGTATTTATTGATTTACCTCCTACTTTTATATCCAAAGGGATAGAGAGGATATAGAGGAGCTTCTAGTGCATGTCCCCATCAGTGCAGGTGATCTGAAACTACCCGCCTGCCAATATCTCCCCTGAGACCAGACTGGGACAGGTCCTCCAAAAGGACTTTCTCATACAGAGGGCTTATCAGAAATGCTTATCAATGCAATGCTGGGAGCCTGCCCCCGAGCCCCTTCCCGCTCTGGCCATCCTCGCAGCCCTGAACCGAGGCAGGGGGACGGCGGCTGCGCTTTTGGGAAGGCTCCCTTCGGAGGAGATCGTGTGTTTCCTAGCTCCTGAATGTTTTTGTTCGTCAGGGTGAGGGGAGCGATGCAATTGCAGCTTGTCCTGACGTGCCTGCTGTGTGTAAACCTGGAGCTTTTATAAAAAGAGCTCCTGTCCTGAGGACTGTGGAGCCTTCAAGTGCTTCTTGGCTCTGGGCTTCTCCTTTAGCTGTCGTAAGATCAGATTAATGATGTATTAGTTCGAGATAACTGCCATGAGATCATGTAATTAACTTGTGATCATGCTTTGTGCCAGCTGGCTGAAACTCGCTGCTTTTAAGAAAACCTCTTTCAGACCAGCTACAAATAGAGCTTTTTGAATGATGGCATTAACAAATAGCTCATTAGTCACCTTTTGGGCTAATTAAGGGAGAGCACATCCAAGGCAGTAAAGAACAGCAGTGGGTGATTAAAGGCAGCCGTCAGACTGAGCTCTGCGCTACAGGCGAAGCAGTTTATCACCTCGTGCCCTTCGCTGTGGCCATCGTGCTCCCAGTTACACCGGTTTGTGATGTGCCCCTCCAAGGCCTGATCCTGCCCTGCTCAGCTCCGTAAGGTTCGGTCAGACCTTCTCATTCCCGCTCGCGTTGCCCTTGAGCAGATGAATAGCTGCGGAAAAGAGGGTGCAGAAAGGCGACGCCTTCGCAGGGCAGCGATACCTGCCCAAGAGCAGCTGCTGCTTGCCCAGGCGATGTGACTTCACTTCGGCATTGCTCCCACATTCAGCAGATGTGGCCTTTTTGACACATAAAAGTTTTTCTCTGAGCAAAACTGAGGGTCAGGGGATGCTTTAACTTCTCTGGACTCATTGAGAGTGGGAAGAACCTGGGTTACCGTGTAGGCACCATAAGGATGTATATACCATTTTGGCGAGTGCGGGGCTGGACATTTCCAGCCCATGCCTGACGAGAGGAAGGCTGTGTCACCGTCCCAGTATTTTTTCAGGGCTTTCGGAAACATCCCAGGGAAAGGGATCTGTCTCGTTGCATTTAATCCCATGCGTGGCTGCTGCAAGACTGCTGCCCAAGACCTTCTCCCGCAGTCTGCCTGAGCTCTCTCCCTCTTCTCCAGCTGGACCAAGCTCCCTTCTTCAGTCCCTGCTTCTTGCCTCAGCCTCAGTCCTACCTTGGCTGCCCGCCTCATCCTTTGGCATGGCGAACGTCTGTCCCAAACTCCACAAACTGCTCCGAGGCTCAGGTTAGGGTCGGTGTCCTCTCTTGATAGAAAACACACTAGCAACGGCTGGCCCCCTCTGTAGGGTTTTCAATGTGAGCAGAAACAGAGATTTCTCTCCCCTGCCCCACCCTCCCTCGCCAAACTGATTCCCAACCCCACTCTCCTCGGTGTCGTCCCTGCTGCCCCATCTACCAGACCTCCCGTGGCTGGTGGCCACCTCGGCTGTTGTGTAGCCCTTTCTCTTGCCCCAGTCCTTGCCGATGCTCACTCCCCCTTTACACCGGGCTGCGACACACTGGTGGTGTCTGCAGCCACCCGCCCTGGCCTGGTCACCAAGCCCTGTGTGGCTGGGGGCTGCTCTGCTGCCCAGGGACCAGCTGTGTGCATCCCACACTGCCCGACTCCCACGGGCCAGATCCTGCTCAGCAGGTTTCACAGGTGAGTTCTTCTTAGGTGCTACAAGGGGTTGGAAAGGTTGTTCATCTAAACAATCAAATCATTAAGTGCAAAGGGCTCCTGTGTGCTGCTCTGGGGGCTCGGACCAGCAAGGTGGTGTGTGGTTATCACTAGCCCTAGGTGGTTACCAGCCCTAGGTGATCACCAGCCCTAGGTGGTCACCAGCCCTAGGTGGTCACCAGCCCTAGCAATGCCTGGGTCAGACTGGACTGAGCATCTCACAAAACTGTGCCCTCCTTCATTCCTCGTGGAGGAGAGAAGTAGCTGACTCTGCGTCTTCTGGAAGATGCCATTGATTTTTACCCCCAGTCAAGTAGGTGGATGCAGCTAGAGCTCTGAAGTTGAACCGTATGCAAGGAGATACGATAGCTCAGAGAAATGGGAGATCCTTCATGCAGCATCTGCATCTCCGCTCAGCAGCGCCTGGTTTTGATGAGCCACGTGGATGAAGACAATTTTGAGGGCAGTGCTTGGGCAAACGCTGCCAGCTTCTTCTTTTCCTCCAGATCAAGCCCCTGCATGCTGGAGCATTTAGGCTTTGACGCTTTAATCTCTTGTCTGTCTGGGTTAGTCTCAGGTCATTAACTTTTATTTTCCTGCTGTTCTGGCCGTGTGAATTCTGCAGTTTATGGTACTGAAAAAAAAATCCCTGTGCAGCTGCTGAGTGCCCAGAGAGGCTGCGTGGCAGATTGTCTTAAACTGGAAATGCTCCAGAAAGGGAGCTTAACTGGGGCTCGTCCTCCCACAGCCACTTCTTACAGATTAGAGGGATTGTAAAATATTGCTGAAATGGTCATTCCAATATTACACTATTTTATTCTGCAGTTTGGAAGAGATTTGCAGATTAGGCCAAAAATAGACAGTGGTTTGTGATCCGTGTGGGTGTTATTGAGGTATAGTGAAAGGTGTGAAGTGAAAGGGGTCTTAATTCATTCAGCCCCTATCATTTTTTTATATTGTATCAGGATATGACATACAGCAGGAAGGTGAGTAAAAAAAATTTTTTCTTAAAGGGCTGGTGGAAGCTGTAGGTATGTAAAATGAGCTCCCCTTGCCCTAAATGAGGACTGAACTCAGGAGCTGAGTGCAGGCACTTTGGAAAACCTGATATTTGATTTGTCGTCTTCTTAAAAGACGGAGTAATAGGTATTGACTGCAACAAGGCTGAGCGCTTCAAGCAGCTGCAGCATAAATCCCAGCCCTCGCGAGACACCAGGCTGAGCAGCAGTGCCTCTTCCTTCAGCTTTGCATTTTAGTGAGAAGCCTATTGCATGAATGTCAATGCAGCTAGTGGGCCCTGGTCCGTGTTCATGCCCATCCCTTTCCCTCCCATCCCATCCTGCTGGGCAGCCGCAGCGGAGGGTGGGCACGACGGATGGTCTGTGGTGAGACAGGGACCACAAATCCATCCCTGACCCTGTGATGCTGGCCCCAAGGACCTGACACCACCAGCCTCTGCCGGCACCAAGCTCAGCTATGAAGGGCAGGGATGCCTCAAAGCTACAGCAATGACTGAGGTTTATGATCTTTCAGGTGTTTCTTATTGCCAGTATTATTGTGCCCAATAAATGTTGGCTTTTGCTTTCTCTAATATTAGTTGGACCTCATGCCTCGGTAAAGTCAGAAGTTTTACATTTGCAATTAAACTTCTGTGTGACGGGGTCTTAGGACTTGTGTCTATACGATTTCATGTCTATATGATTCTGAACAGAGGGGGACAGAGGGCAAAGAGCTGAGGTCTGGAGGTTTGCTTTTTTCTTCTTTCAGAGAAACGAGTGAATATGGAAAAGCCATTTTATCTGCTACGCTACGTTGATAAATTGCCCTTTCGTTCTTTCTCTCTTAGACTTTTATTGAACTTGCAGACAAACCTCTCCCTTGGCAGGTGGAAAGAATAAATTGCCAGCAGTACACATTGACAAGATGCCTTTCAGTAGTGGAGCTGTACAAATAATAGGTTTTTCATTTCAGTGGCTGAACGGAAAAATTGAAAATACTTTTTGTTTTGGGTCACCCCCTAAAGGAGAATGTTTCTTTTCTTCTTTGATTTCTTTTCATAAGCATTGCATGAGACAGTCTGGTTTGAGATTATTTAGTGCTTTTCATAACTTAAAAAAAAGAAGAAAAAGAAAAGAAAAAGCAAACTAGGTCACTTTCAAACTAAAAACATCATTTGAAAGAAAAACAAAAAATGTTTCACTTTAAAAATATCAAAATGGAGCCTTGAAGCTTTTCTCAGAACTTTTTTTCTTTTTCAGCTAAAACTCATTACATATTCAACCCAAATTCACCCAGAGTCTTGGTACCTATTAATTGCCCTTCAGGTAAATTTGCTACATCAAAAAACCCCAGTCAAGCTCCGTCTGCATGCGGCAGTGACCGGTCCTGTTTGCTACTCAGCAAACGCATACGCACAAGTATTTAATTCTACTTAATTAAGATGTTGAGCAAGAGACCAGGTGAAATGACCTCTCGCAGGTCTGGCCGGCCAGGGAAGCACCGGCACAGCCATGATTCACCCTGGTGAGACCCGGCAGCGCTGGGGCAGGGGCTCGGGCCGGGAGCCACCGGAGCGATACGCCGATGTGGGGCTGCTGCCCCTTCCCGCAGACCCCCCAGCTCCGGCATCTCCCCCTGATGGGATGGTGGCTGGGTGCGCCAGTGCTTGGGAAATGCAATGGTGTGGTTCGGCCATGCTTCACTTCCCCATGGGGACAGGGCCCATGTGTCTCTTTCTTTACCTGGTTTCCTAAGGAAACGGTGCTGGTGTGATGGTGTCCCTCCATTGCTACTTGCCCGTCCCTCCCAGGAGCGCCCTGAATTCAGGGCCCTGGCAGCATTAAATTACAACAAATTCCTACAAATGATGATGATGAAAATTAGGGGCTGAGTAGAGATGCACAGCTTCCAGTGTGGCGGGTCCCAGGGGACTCACCTAGCCACGAAACCATCAGTGCCATTTGGGGTCCGGGTTTGTCTCAGACAGCGTTAAGGAAAGTCCCTGTTGTCACCTCCTCTTCAGCATCTTCCCGCAGAGGCAAAAAAGATCTGCAGTAACTTTTTGTTGCATCCCAACACTGGTGTGTGCTTCCTTGATAAATTAGAGGTTATTGACGATGGAAGGACTCTATTCCCTCGCAAATCCATGTAATCCTGAAAATTTAGGGACAGGTGAAACGCCCCTGTGTGCTTACCCTGCCAGGGATGCACAGGTCCAAGGGGTCGGGGGTGGGGGGAATGCCTCCACATATTCCCATGGAATCCCAGCTGCAGGAAACCTGTAGGTAGCACCAAACGGCTGATAGACAGGAAAATAATTCAGTGTCTAAACCAGAAGGGGAGTTTTTGGGCTTAGGAGTTCCAGCTTTAACTGCTCAATAATCTCCATCCTTCCCTGGAGGCTCACAGCCACCACCCAGGGCTGGGGCAGCTGCAAGAGCCAAGCGGCCAGTGGTAGCATCGGCTTGTAAAGTGTAACTGATTAATTCCCAGCCTGTAACTCCTGTCCACGGAGGGGCTGGGATGTGGGAGCAAGGGCCAGCACCCCTGCCCGCTCCCCTCGCCAGCTGGGATCCCGGGGTGCAGTCAGGCTGGGCATGTAGAGCCAAGACACCCATCCCCAATGGACACCCTCATGGCACGTCACCCTGCTCAGAAATAAAACCCCATCCCTGCAAATATTGTGAGGGATTAGGAATTTCTCAGTGTTGGTCAGACTGACAACAGAAAATGGAAGAGGTCCAAGCATCGGTGGCCTTTTGACGCAGCAGGGAGACTTGTCAATGTGACAAGTCAAGGCTTGGCAGAGTCACCTGCTCCTTGTGTCCAATAGTCCCCTGTGAGCCATGCGATTTTTTTCTTTTCCTTTTTTTCCTGAAATATTAACAAGACATTTTCCTTTGCTGAGGGAAGCTTCTCAGCAGCTGGCCATGGCGCGGACCACAACAGGCACTCAGCGTATCTTCTGGTTATTCCCCAGAGAGAGCGGCAGGAGGCATTGCAAGCAGATCTTTGATGCTGCAGATCAGAGATGGACCCTGGTGAAAACTGGAAGCTGGATGAAACCAACTGGTTGTCTCATGGTGGGATCCATCCCTTTGCCAGTCTGAAAGGAGGTAGGACATGATTCCTGTTTTTTAATCCACCCAGTGAATGTGCTGGGAGCCTTCCCGATGTGCTGCTGCCCTTCACTGCGCTTGCAGTGGTCCCAGGGGTTTTGCTGGGCCATGTCCAGAGCAAGGCAGTACTTAGTAAGAAGGTGGGAGGTCTGACCCAAACTGCAGTGTTTTGCCAGGAGCTGGCACACTGACACAGGCACTTGATCTTTGGCTTGTCTTCCTTCTCTGGAGTGGCCTTTTGCCAAAAAAAAAACCCCAACGCCCACCTTTCGGCAAGTTAATATGCCACTTGTGCTAGATGTGACCACCCTCATTCTCCAAAGCAGGGCTCTGCAGATGACAGTGGTTGGGGAGGAGTGAGGAGGAGAGCTAGTAAAATACCTCCTTCTCTCTTCAATCATATTTGCGTGGGACAATTTAGGATGGCTCCAGGGAGACATGCTGTCACAGCAGTGACAGGAGGGCCGAGGGCAGCCCCGGCTGGGGCTCCCTGTGAAGGACCATTCAAGGTTTCAGCCCACCTTAGCATGACACAAGAGACCTCCCAGCCCAAGACTAGGGTCCACCACTCTCCAGAAATTGCCAATCTCAGGAAAGCGCTAGGGGCAGATGCAATGGGAAATAGCCAGCAGAACTATTTCCTCTATTGATTAATCTCTACCTAATTTCCAGCCAGCTGCTGTAATTTGCTTTTTAATCCCCGTTCAAATGTTTGGCAGAAGCAGCCACATGTGCTCCCTGCTCAGCCCCAGCCCATCTTCGTCACTGGAGGTCCCCGTCCCCTGGGCCAGCACAAGCTGCCCCTCCTTGGGCAAAGCTCCTTCTTTGGCTGGGACACGCTGTGCCCCGGACTGAATCCAAAATAAACCCACAGCCTTCCAGATGACAGCACCTTGGGAACAGAAACATTTTGCTTTGGTAAAATGCTTCGCTTATCTCCATCTGCTTCCCTCGGCTTCCCGCTGATAGCCTGGGGAAGGGGAAGGAGACAGTCCGAGATGCGGCATCGCCTCCTTTTCCACGAGAGTTGAATTAGACAAGGAGGTTTATGCTTTTGAAACCAGCAGCCCTGGGTTCGATCTCCCCAGCCAAGCACCACTGGGTGGCATCCTTATGATAGCACGTCTGCTGCTTCTGCAGGCACCCAGCCCAGGGTGGCTCCAAGGGACCAGCCCAGGGATCCTTGCTGCAGTCTATCCTTTTTGCCCGTTAGGACAATCTCTGCTTCTGTTATTTTTCTAAAATCTTCACCATGTGCGTGGTCTGTGTTGCTGTTTATAGGTTGGGTTATACTGTTGGCTTTGGGATCCCGCTGTGCTTGGGTCTGTAATGCAGAGGAGGGCAGAGTTGCTGCCGTCAGGAGTTTTTAAAAATCCAAAACAGTTAAATACATTGGCCTTTGGTTTTGTATACAGCCTGTTGCTATTCTAAACTAGTGGCTCACAGCTTTTTCTAACTGATGGGCCTAACAGCATTTTATAGTGGGGGGCAAGACCTCTTAGAAATGTCAGAAGTATGGATTACTATACGGTGTCATGCACCTGCCCTTCTTAAACATCCTCCTTGAACCCCCTAGGAGCAGTCCACAGATTTCAGACCAAAAGGTTTTTTAGTCTAACCCATGCATTGAAAAAATGCCGTGAACCTGAAAGGAAAAAAAAACCAAAAACCAACAGGAAAAAAATCACTCTCTGCAATTTTTTTTTTAAATTGCATTGAGTTTCTGCAATTGAGCAGCATTTTGACATTGAAAGAAATGTTTGAAAATAAAGAAATCCCCACCAACTCCAAGGCACAAATGGCATTTAACACTTGGCCACATGCTCCTATGGGGCTGCAGGTCCTTCTGGCAGTGAGGAATCCCTGTGGGCTGTAGTCCGCAGCTGGGAGCAGATGAGGATGGGTGGGCTCGTGGTGGGATTGGGCTTGGGATCCAAAATAATATCCCACGAGCTTTTGGTGAGAGATGCCACCGGCTCAGGAGTTTCCAGAACTCATGGTCTAACCTGCCACGGGCACTGAGTTAAAGCAATATTATTATCAGATGATTCAAGGGTTTGCTCAGCCTCTGAAAAATCCCAGCCGGAGCATTTTCCTGCTCCCGCTGGTTAAACCTACCCCAGCTGCCGTTGTGGAGGAGACCGTAGCACACAGCAAAGCTTTGCTTGGCCATGCTCTGAGACTCCGGGTGAGCCAGGGCAAGGGAGCGGAGAGCCATGGCATGGCCGAAAAGGGGAGCACGGCCAGGGGATCCCAGCGTGGGCAGAGACAGGGCAGCAGAGCTCTTGCTCTTTGGCAATGCTGGAGGGCGATAAGGGTTCATCCTGCCAAGTCTCCCTCTTGAGCTGACTCCAAGGTTTTTCAATAACAGCTGGATTAAAAGAAACATGCATATAAAGGCTGTCAGGGGTGAACTGGAAGGAAGCTGAATAGAGGCTTATCTGCAGTGTGATTAAAACAGCGTTGTCACCCACAGCGTTGTCACCCCAACTCTCCACACTTCCCTCTCCAGCTGACCTTTCCAAGCATTTGTTCTTCTTCCCTCAGACAATGAGCTCTCCGAAGGTGCCCCAGCTCTCTTTGCTCTGGATCAGCTGGGTAAGTCCATGTGTGATACATTTTCCTCTTCCTTTTTTCCTATGTAGAGTAATTAGGAGATGACTTAAAACACAGGACAGCCGCTGAATGCTTTTCACTGCATAAATTCATCATCACCAGTGCCTCCTTTCTGTGTTGCTTTTGAATGCCATCCACCAGAGGGATAGGACAGCTCGATGCTAGATGTGTTTAGTATCTTTCTGTGTGAAATTCATGTGGATTTTTTCTCCCTGGGAGAGAAGCTGTTACCTTTTTGGTGCAGAGCGCTCTCGGATGCTGCTGCTTCTTGGATGGGAGTTTGAGGTTTAGCCCACAGCTGGCACTGGAGCTTCTGTGACTTTCTGGTGCCTTGCAACCCAATGAGGGGGGAGTTTTCCCCCTGGGAGGCAAAAGTAGAGGTGTGTAAAGCAAGAGTGAAGAGTAAGATGCCCAGGGAGAAAAGAACCTCAAATGGGCATGGGAAGCTGAAGGCTTCAGAGGCTGAATCCATGGGGGAGCCCTATCTGGCAGTGATCTCCCCTTAATCCCAGGGCCAACGTCAAAGAAGATATGTTGCTCAGGAGGAGTTAGAGGTGCTCAAGGTAAGGTGGGGGTGAGGACCTGAGCTGCACACTGGGAAGCTTCCGCAGGAGGTCTGACAGGCAGGAAGGGGGAAATCAAGCCCCCCAACCCCTCCTGAGAAAATGGGGGAAGGCTGGAGATGGAGTGCAGGAATTAGATATGTTGGGAGAGATGCCGGTCTCAGGTCTGTGCACCTTTCCTTGCTCTTCAGCAGCATGGTGGGACCACCCCCGCACACTGCAATGCCTGTCACCTTATATAGAATCATAGAATCATTAAGGTT
>NW_009201111.1:0-1175 GCF_000690835.1 Fulmarus glacialis
CCCCCCCGGAAAAGGTGTTATACGGACATATAGGAGCAAGGAGCCTATAGAAAGGGCGTTGCGTGGTCTGTATGGGACCAGGAACCCCAAAGAGGGGACGTTATACATCTTTAGAGGACCAAGGACCCCCAAGAAAGGGGTTATATGGCCATATAGGACCAGGGACCCCAAAGAAGGGACAATATACACCCTATATGAACATATAACACCCAAAAAAGGTGTTACGTGGCCGTAAAGGACCAAGGACCCCAAAGAAAGGACCTTACACCCCCTTGAGGGACCAAGGACCTCCACGAAAGGTGTTACGTGGCCATATAGGACCAGGGACCCCAAAGAAGGGACCTTATACTCCCTTGAGGGACCAAGGACCCCCAAGAAGGGGCTTATATGGCCATATAGGACCAAGGACCCCCAAGAAGGGACCTTATGCCCCCTTGAAGGACCAAGGACCTCCATGAAAGGTGTTACATGGCCATATGGGACCAGGGACCCCCAAGGAAGGGCTTATATGGCCATATAGCACCAGGGACCCCAAAGAAGGGACCTTATACCCCCTTGAAGGACCAAGAACCCCCAAGAAGAGCTTCTACGAGCCCACAGGAGACCAAGGACCACCCCCTCCCCAAATCACCTCGTAGTCGACGAACTTGGTGGAGTCCTCCAGCACCATGTCCTCCTTCTTGGGCGGGGTGTCGCGGGTGGCCAACGCCAGGCAGCGGAGGGTGTCCCGCCCGGTGCCCCACTCCTTGATGACGGTGAGGATCTTCTCCTTGACCACCGGCGTCAGGGGAACCCGGGTGGTGCCCACCCGGACGTAGTTACAACGGTCGATGACGCCCTCGGGAGCACCCTAGGAGGAGGAGGATGGTGGCGGTCACACGGGGTGACGGGGACGAGGTGGTCGCACGGGGTGACGGGAGGAGGGGACGTGGTGATGGGGCTCACCTTGACGAACATCTTGTTGCCCACGGCGGCTCGGGAGGCTTTGGCCGGGGAGCAGTAGACGGACATGGACTTACGGTCGCGGGAGAACTCCAGGGTGAACTCCTTCTTCATCAGCTGCTTGATGACCTTGGGGACGGGGACGTCGTCATGGGGGGACACCAAGGAAGGGGGTGGTGGGGTCAGCGAGGTGGCGGGAGGGACATGGGGAGGACAGTGGGGTCAACGGGACG
>NW_009201112.1:0-8387 GCF_000690835.1 Fulmarus glacialis
GCGCCCGCTCCGGAGCGGCGTTCCCAGTGGGATCCCGCCCGTAGTGGGCCGGGGGTGCCGCTTCGTTACTTATGGTCCCGGCAAGGGAGGCCCTCGGGCTACGTGAAGTGCCGCGTAAAACGGCATGATCAGAGCTAAGGCTGTGGGACAGAAGAGGATAAGCGCGGATAATCTTACGTCCCTCCAGAGGGTGGGGAGCCCGGGCTGTGCAGCATCGGACGGGTCTGCCGTCGGGGCACAGCACGCTGTTGCTGGTCCCGTGAGTGGAAAGATTACCCAGCGCTGTGGTCTTGTGAGCTCTTATAGGATTTTCCTACAAGAAAACATTTCTATTCATCATTTCTACTGTCAAACAAAAGGGATGTTCACATAAGAACTCGTTGCTGCGCTCTTAGATAAAGGCAAGGCCACGCAGGTGGTGTAATCGCCAGTACTGCGTGGGAGCTGACGACAGGCTCCTTGATTGCAATTAGCTGGCTAGGTTCATCCTGCGGCCAAGGGATGTGTGCCGCACAGCACGGCCTGAGGGAAGGCCAGGCTGCACACGCACCGCAGCACACACCTGCGCCTGCCGTGCCGGGATGACTGCTCTGCGATCGCGAACTCCCCCAGTGTGCACAGTCTTCAGGTCAGCATTGCTAGGCTGCTTGGAAATACCTTTGTAATGTGCTTATGCATTCTATTGACATTTCAGTGCATTCAAACACAGTAAGGGTTTTAGCTGATTTTGATGCGTTCTGAAACAAGGTATCCAGAGATTTGTGTGTTTTCTTTATTTCTGAAGTGATTGCTACTAGGATTTTCTCTCAAGAAATGTCTGTGTGCCAAGCATTATAATTTTGACACATTGGACTTGAACATAAATTAACAGATAATTAAATACCAGCTAAATGAATGTTTTGTGTTGTCATAATGTTTTTATTAGTTGAAAGTACAGCAATTAGCAAAAACATTCAGGAACTTGCCAGTGAAAACATGTTGACTGGCTTCTACTTTCATATCTGTGAGTATGAGTAAACATTATTACCAGGGATCTCTGAGAGGTTTGTTTTGGTATGGCTGTTACTGGAACATTAATCTTTATGTTTGCCTTTGTTAGATGAAAACAGAAAAGGTGTGGGCCTCTAAAGAGGGCTTCATTCATGAATAGTCTCATACAGGCTAATAAGCCCTCCCAGGAGCAGGCCCAGTCTCGCTGGCAGCGGTTACAGTGTGGTGGGGAAACGTGCACAGGTGCTCAGGGACGAGCACCGCGCATGGCGTGTGTGTGATTACAGCTTGCTGCGCTCTGCACAGTGTATGCAGGGCTCAAAGCAAAGCCAGTGGGTGGGATTTTTCTGTCAAGCTGCAGGCTGGGGACAGATGCCAGCCGAGTGGTAAATGCTCATTAACTCACATGGCAGAGGCACTCCTCTGCCCTAGCTTACGTATTACCGGAGGAGCTCCGGCTACAGCACTATTTCATTGACTCTGCTTTGCTCAGAGCGTAACTGGACCTAGCTGGTGAGTTGGAGGTGTGTTGGGCAGCTGTGCTACACTCACAAGTGCCCGTGGGACAAAGAAACCGGTGGAAATTGCAGTGACTGCAAAGTGTTGATACTGCAGTGAGGGGCATGAGATGGGAGAACAGGAGCCTAAGTCGCTCACTTTTCATGAGTCTTGATGTGGCTGAGAGGACCTGTGATTCTGATAGTCTCTTTAGTTAATTCACAGTCAGAAAATGCTTCAATTAGCCATAACTCCCTGGGATTCAAAGAGAAGGAAATCAGTAATGCCCTATATAGTCGTATGCATGCCGTATGAAGTCCTTTCAATGAATTCTTTATTTGGAAGGCACTTGTATGTGAGTAGCTACTTTGGAGAAACACCACGCAAGTTGTTGTACCATTTTGCAACACTTTTTCTTGCAAGGGGACAACGTACTTATTTTTAACCTCCTGGTGTGAAGGAGCTGCTAATCTGCATGGGGAATATTTTACCTCATCAATAGTATGATTTGTTCTGGAATTGATGTATTTGCCAGATAAAATATTAATGTAACACCCTATGTGTGACTGGGTTATTATTTAATTAGCTTGTGTAAGTGCTAGCTTTTAAAAATGAAATCCTGGCAGCTCCCCATTTCTTTAAGATTGACCGGACAACCGCAAATACCTAAGCAAACTCAATTTATAAACATGTGAGAAAAGACATATGAACAGTATAATTGGACCTACTGACTGCTAAAGGAAGCCAATATAGTTTCTTATAGTCTATCAAACATTCTGGAAATTTGCAACTGTATAACGAAAATATACTAGGCTTGCTGCTGTATCATGTCATCTTTCCCCCTTATTGCCTTTTCTTGTACTTGTGGTATGACACAATGGTTAAATGTTTGCCCCCCACAGTTTCTGGGTTGTCTGATTCAAGGGAATTCATGAGCTCTTGGACAGTGTATGAATTCTGACAATGGAAGCTGCAATTCCCAAATTTCTGTCATTGTTTAATGAGGTTCAAGAAGAGTTGCAAGAGGTGTGTGAACCTGTGTCTGCCCATAGGTAGGGACTCTCACCACTGCTTGGTCTAGTCTACACTGCCTTGGACCCTCTCTACAGGGAGCAGTCGTAGCTCTTTAACAGGACACAAGCCCTGCTAGATCTGTAATTTACCTTTCAATTGTGGGGCCTAACACATAACTTTTCAGTTGTCACCAGTAATTCATGCATTTGGCTGCCTAGCCAGCTGCACAACAGAAACATTCTTGGCTTGGCAGAGGGGGGATGAGCTGGAGGTCTAGATGCTTTGCTGGTAGTCTGGACTGATCTGTTAAGCTATGAAATGGATATATAAATTGCCATCCTTGCCTGGGGAATAGAAAACAGACAGGAAAGTGTGTGCTAGAGACTTGAAAAACCCAGAAACGGGGAATCCCATGAATAACATTTAAGGACTACCTGAGTCTTGTAGCTCCTAGCCACTCTGTAACCCACCCATTATGAATCAACCACGTGGAGAGCAAAATAATATTTGGGCTATGTACCTAGATACTCAGCAAGGCCTGTGGGCTCAGCCAGGATCCACCCAGGGAAAAGAGCACTGAAATTTTCAGTACGCACAATTAGGTGGTATATAGCAAGAATGCAAGCCCAAATGTATGCAATATAATGGTAACCTAGTATTTTTTTGTTATTCTTGGGTATAATACCTTTTCATTCTCCTTCTGTAATTTGTGTGATAAAAGCTTGCTTTCCACATGAAACATCCTGAAATAGAGATGACATCATTTATCATTGCCCTGGGAAGGACTCTGGCAGTTCTATTCTGTTATCTCATTATCCGATCACAGTTGTGTCACTTCCCATTAATTGTGCCTGCCTGTGCCAGCCTGGATTAGTTCTGCCAGGGAAATTTACAGTATCGGGGGCTGTGACACTGCTCCCTTGCCAGCCACCCGCTTGTCTTTGTTATCTGCACTGCGCCTGGACAGAGCACCATCGATGAGGAGAAGCCTGGCTCCGGCTGGGTCAAGCACAGAGCCACCTCAGCAAATTGTCTGGCTTGCAATTCAGCTTTGGGAAGTGATTTGCTTTCAGGATAGACAATTTGTTTTTCTCCATAGCTTCATTTTTATATATGTGTTTGTTCCTCCCTCCCCTGCTCTCTAGCATCATCTACTGCTAGAGATGGCGTCACTTCGTCTGGTTGTTTCATGGTGTCCTGAACACTTAGAAATGATGTTCCCAGACCAATACTTTCTCTGAACTATTAAAAAAAAAAATCTAGTCCTTTCAAAGCTGATAGAAATACTTTTTTGGTGGAGTAGGAGCGAAGCATTGAACAAGACCTTGTGAGGAGAGCAGTCTCGCTTGCAGGGCAGCGGAGGATGCACGGTCCTTGGCAGGACTCAGCCCTGTGGCAGCCCGTGCTGTGAAGATGCTCGAGCTAAATTACCGACACAGGGATTTTTTATCCTCCAAACATTTCTGTTTAAGAGGTGTTTTACTGAATGTTGTGGAAATCAGGGTTGCTTTCAACGAAACTAACAGCAGAAATGGCTGCAGCTCATCTTTTCCTAAGTAAACCTGCTCTTGTGTCTGACCCTGGGTTTGGGCTGAGCTCACATTTCAAAAGCCTTTAAGGGCCAGATGAGTCAAAAACAGTTTGTCCTGCAAGAAGCTTTGATATTTCATCCCACGCTTCCTCCTAATTAGGATCCTGAGCCATAGGCCTAAGGAGGACGCCTTACCCCTGCAGCCATAGCCAGCGGGCAGGGAGAGCCTGGCCGCCTGGGGCATGGCGTGCAGGGAGCTGCCCCAGCAGAGACCCCAGCAGCTGGGCAGGCCGGTGGCAGCAGCAGGCCCCATGGGGCAGCCCTGAGCCGGGGACGGGCCCATCCAGGGAGGCTGCTGGGAAACAGCAGGAGGCAGAATGATGGCATAGGTCTGCAGTGTGTCCAGGAGGCAGGATAGAGATTAGGCTGAGCACAGGCACACCTACAGCATGGCATGAGCAAGGCTGGAGGCCCCAGCCTGAGGTGAAATGGGGTGTCAGGACCCATGGGCCATGAAGGCCTCTGGTGCCCTCCACAGCCTGCCCAGCCCTCAGGGTATGCTGGATCAGAGCCATGGAGCCAGGCCAAAGTCCCTGAAGCCAGGCATGGGGAGGGAACCAAGCCTCCCCTGAGGACCCTTGGAGGCGTATATGGGACAGGAAAGCTGACCGTATAGGAGCCCAGGGTCCCTGGGAGCCAGGCCCATGGCCCTTGGGCTCTGGGGTGGGTCCCGTGCAGCCTGAGGGCCAGGCACTCAGCTCCACCAGCTGGAGCGACCCATGAGGGAGCTGTGGGAGCGGAGCTGCCCCTGGAGGGGGGACAAGCCCAGAGTTGGGGTGACCCACACACAGGCTGCACCCCTCACCCACTGGCGCAGCCCCACGGGGCTGAGCGTGGAGGGCAGGTCCTGGCTAGGGAGTTATCAGCAGCTCCAAGTATGTCATGTGATGAGCCAAGTCCATCCAGGGAATACTGCCAGGAGACACAATTACAGAGGAGGCCCAAGACCCATCCGGAGACAGGTACATGTACACCAAAGCCCAGCCAGAGCTTCAGTAGGGCTCCCAGGCAGAGGGCGTGGGGGGTCCCAGGTGAGGCCAATCAGGCAAATTAAGGCCTGTTAGTGACTGACAGAAATGTTTTTATTAATTTCCAGTTCTTCACACCTCTTATCCATCTCCTGGCCCTCTGGTCATCCTCACTGTGTACAAGTTAGTTTGCTTCTGGGCCGTCTCCTGGAGTTAGATAACAAGTTCCTCCTGAGATCAAGCCCAGGTGCGATGCTGGGGGTGGTTTGCTGCAGGGACTGCTGCCAAAATATGTTATGAGCCACCCTCCAAATGGTTTTGCTGCTTTCTTCCTGCAACGTCTACTAGCATCAATGCAGAAGGCAACTGGTAGTTTAGATGCAGTCAGAGATGCTCCTTGTCCCTCTGCCTGTGGGCCAAGATTTTTACCCTCTGCGGTCTGGAAGAAATGATAAATAACATATAAGTTAATTTTGTGGATAATACTAAACCAGGTGTTTCAAACATGTCTGCAGATCAGTTTTAGCTATCCATCCTGGCAATATCGCCCTAGCTGGTCCTTGCAATGGCCCTATACTGATGCGGCCAGGCAGCTCAGTGTATCCACAGATATGTATAAGATGTTCACTGGTGGTTTAGTGATGTACATATAATTCTTCCCAGGGTGATTTTCATCTATGATAAAGATTTAACCTTTAATTTTTTTGAGATTTTGTTCTGTTTCCTGGCTTGTCATGATAGCACAAGGTAAGGGAAAAAACTTCTATCCATACTGTGTGTTAACTGTGTTTTTAAAAGAATAGTTTAAAACAACCAGCTTTTGAGTCTGTCTTTCCAAGTCTGTGATGTTGGCAGTGGTTCTGACAGTAATAAGTTTTGATACGTAAAATAAATAACATTTGGTCACATTTAGCTTAATAGTTCCCTTAATGTAGTCTTGTCGTGGAGCTATACTTGTTTGTTGATAAATGAAACCATCAGATCCGAGACAGAAACTTATTTTGTGAACTGCTTTATATTTCTGTCATTTCTCCAGGGGCTTATGATGAACAACTGTAGTGAATATTATACATTAGATTTATTTCCTGCTTTGCTGTCACAGATGCCTTGCCATTAAGAATTTCATTCAGTACATGATTTCTAAGTAGTATTTTAAAACTCTAAAATCCTAAGTTTGTTACATTACATGGCTTCTTACTACAACATAGAACACCATGCTCTGTAATGGTATCTGTAATGTATGGCAAAGTGGGATATGTACAGGTAATTCTATATACGGATACTTATAAAACTCTGACTGTAGTTTTTCCATTAGTTTAAAAAAATACAGTGCAACAGAAATTAAATACAGTATACTTCTTCCATGTGTGCCTAAGAACATACAGGGTTGGATCAAAGCCTCTTCCAGACTGTCATCTAGTCTCTGACGATTACATCAACTTAGAGAAAGGACATGGAGCGACCTTCCTCTGGAATATTCTTCCAGGTTCTCACAATCTTTGGTTAAGAAACTTCCAGAGTAAGAGGTTGCAATCTAAACCAGGGTATTTAATAGCATCATGACTATAAAATAGATTTACCTTAAATGCATTTACTTAACCCATTTATTCTTCTGGTTTTTCAGTGTTCTGTGTCAGTTATTTCTATGGTGTGTTGAGACCACTTTCATCTCAGGATCTCAAAATGCTTTACATGTTTCACAGGTAGGCAAGTGATGGCAAGAAGTCATACTATGATTTGTAGTTCTGGAAATGGAGCTTGATCATCCTTGATCACTCAGACTAAGGAATGGAACAAAGACAAGATCTTGTTATTTTTGTGTGTGACTTTCTTTTCATCTGTACAGAAATGGTAAGCCTATCTCACCTTACTGTAACTGAGGACTTAATGAAATTTGTTACCACATGCTTCTGGCTGTTTGCAGAGGTGGTAGAAATATTCTGTAGTGACTGTAGTTTTCTCACAGGATCATTATTGGCCACGTTCTTCTTTACTTTATGGGGTCACCTCTTGAACTGCACAAAACAAAATTATTACTGGAATATCATCAAGTTTTGCATGGTCTGATAGCTCTGCATGTCTTTATCAAACCTATCTGTTTGCCAGCATGTATTTCTGGATAAATACAAAGCTTGCACCTGAAAAAACAGCACTGGCTGACGTGGAATTCAAACCAGACTGAATGAATGTTGCTAGGAAGAGGAAAGTGCTGTTATACTCCTAAGTAGATACATAGGACTATATTTTAATATCCAAAACTTCAATGACATTTGTTCTTCCTACCTAAAAGTTATCTTTCTCCTTGGACCATGATTTCCTACAGCAATGACAGTGTAAAATCTGAGCAATGGAGGAATATTTTAACATAGGATATGAGACTTCTGCAAGTGTCATGTCCAGCTCAAATCTTGTCTTGCAGCAGAATGGAATAACCCCAGAAATAACACCTCGTGGAAATAAATTGAATAAGGTGTATAATTACTGGGGTTTTTTTACACATGCAGACCCAGAGATTACTCAGTAGATGTACTGATCAAGAGAGCTTTGCAGCTAGAAATAAATTCTGGTACAGCCATTACTTCTTCAGAACAGTGGGCTTAGAAAATCTAGTGGTTTAACTAGCAGTTATAGGAAATATCTGGTGGCTTTACTTACATGGTTTTGGATGGGCTATAAATTACTTGTGGCATCTTTGTCTTTAACATAGGGATCCCAATAGACAAATTGTATACTCTCACACACAAAGTGAAAAACCAAACAAACAACAAAACCCCACAACATTTTAAGGCCATTGTTTTAAAAAATGTTTTAGTAAGTCTGGCAAATCATAATTCCAACAGCACAAGACTGAGGCTGAAAGGAAAATTACACTTAGCAACTTCATAAAAATCTTTAGAAATTACATGTTTCATTTATTTACTAAAATGAGGCAGTTTGAGAATTTTGTACCCTAGAGTTGTCTGAGACTGTGTATTTCACTCAGTGAGTCAAATAATAGTTTGCAAGTTCTGCTTTGAACTCTGAGATTCCTTTAAAGTTAGACCTTAATGGCCAGATTCTGCTTCCCTTGCTCTTGCTAGTTATTGTGTTATTGTAGGAGTGCCTTATTAATTCCGATATGAATAATAGCAGAGGAATGATGATCATAATTCTGACATGATGAGGACTGAATATTGCCTGTCTTAAGTCTCTAGCCAGTCTGATATAAAGGAAAATGGCAGGTGTTTCTTTGATGTTTGTTTGTAGGAAGACTGTTTTAGAGGTCTGGCATCTTAGGCGAGTTCTGCTTAGACTGATCTGTGAATAGAATCATAGAATCATAGAAT
>NW_009201113.1:0-55835 GCF_000690835.1 Fulmarus glacialis
CGGGGCACCGCCGCGGCACCTGCTGCGAGGAGCCCCGGCGGGACACCGGACACCGCCCGCCACCCGCCGGGAGAGGGGCAGGGATGGAAGTGTCCGCGCCAGGAACTTGATCAGACAGCATCAAGAGCTTTCTGAACACCCGTGCTATTTTTTTAAATAACGACGTTTCTTTCTTTAAAAATGATGACTGACTGCACGTGTACGTCATGCGCCTGTACAGACAGGGATGGGGCAGCCTGTGTACAGACAGCTTGGGAACAAGGACTTGGTAGGCATGAGTATTTACCCAGATTCTGACTGCCCTAGAGCAGGTTGCCTCAACTTTCTGGAGGTAAATCTGAGGGAGTCAGAGCAGTTGCTACCATGACTGCCGTGCTTTAGTTTCCCCCTTCTCAAAACGGGAAGAGTTCCAATTCACGGGAGCAGGAGGCTGTGGGGATTATCTGCATATCCTGTGAAGTGTTAAGAAACACACAACAGCTGAACAAAGCACGTGAGGGGAGCTACCGAATTCTTGTTCATCGTTTTGTTTCTCCATTTTCCCTTTATTCCCATTCTCATTGCTTATTGATTTTTGTTTCCAGCTGACATATGAGTGACAACCTATATTAAGACAACAGCAGCTGAAGCATCAGTAACGTCAACATCACTATATACCATTAAGAAATCTGCTGTTTGATGATGCACATTTACCCTCCCAAGAAATGCCTTAGGAAAATGCAACCACTCCTGAAGGGGAACTAGTACTAGGTGGGTGGGCTTCACGAAATGCTTCTCTGCGTGATGTCCAGTAGGAGAATCCCTTCCAAAAACAGTGAGACGGATGGGCTGTCATCGACCCACTTCATACCCTGCTTTGCAGGACACTCATAAAACGGGCAAAGGACAGTTCTGGTTTGTTCAGCACAAGATAAAAATGCACGAAAGGTGATTGACATGAAGAAACTGGAAGTGTGGTAAACTACTTTAAACATACGCTTCTGGAAGCACTGATCTACTAGAATAACTCAGTCGTGTGTATCCTCTAGTTGCTGAAAGACTAACCACCACTTTAAAACAATTGAAATCCCTATATATTGTGAGTATAAGCTTTTAATTAATTTGCCATATTACATGTATCAACAGCTAGACAGAACTGCAGCTTAACAGCAATTTATCTTCAATCTGGTTTAGAAGCCAACACAAATATGTCTTCATTTCACCCTGCTTTTGACTCACTATATACGCGAAGCAAAAGGGCCCAAACCCTGCCATTAACGTCACAAAAGGTGTAACCTGGTTTAAATCAGTGGCACTGACTCTCCTTGTGCTAGCAATGAGCTGGGATTCCTGTCTTCACTTGTGGCACTCTGCAATTAAAAGTATTTGATGTAAGAATAATTATGAATGAACTCATGAGACTCTCACTCTCATATGAAATGACACAGGCAACAGGCTTGCATGGTCCCAGGGCTGCGTTTTGACTGCTAGGCAGAGACCTTCCCCCTTTCTGGTTAAGGAAAATTAACTGTGCTCCCTCACCAAAGCTACATGCACTGTGCAAACCCCACACAAAGGTTCCCACCGAGGTGCTCCCACTTCTCCTGAACCCACAGTGGAACAGGAGCGTCTGCTCTGTGCTGACAGCAGCTCCCTCCTGCAATGCAACCCATGGAGGAAGCAAGGCTCCAGCGGGAATTCTCCTCCTCCACGAATAGGACAGTCTCACCAATGCTACTAGCAGTGCAATTGAACAGAGAGGATTAAAAACAAAACAAAAAACAACAACAAACTACACTACCCCCCCACCCCCCAAAAAGGAGGAACATGTGAGGGAATAAAGGACTTCCCTGGTTATTCTGTCCAGGCTTTTCTGTTGAGATTGCCACCAAGAACATTACCAGGGTTTTGTGCTGGTGGACACAGGCACCATCTACTTTCACTTGGCCATTGCATCAGCATTATACAAACAGGGCTTTTAGCCTAGGCTTGATGTGAGCAGGTAAGCGAGGAATACTCTCTATCTTTTGCCATTCAGCCCCATACAAGTATTAATAAGACAAATCTCCAAAATCCAGATGCTCAAACCTGAGGAACGGTTCCAGAAGGGCAGAAATCTTCAACAGAGGCTCAAGTGAAAAGAGAGACAACCTTCCCGAGACAGCCGGTCCATATTTGTATTCTCCAGTTTATTCAGTCTTCCTCTGATTATTTCATTAGCTCTTCACTTTTTAATGAGTGTAATCCCACAACTCCCAAGCATGCACACTACACAGCCTGTCCCTAGAAATTATCTCCCTCTGCCTTTTATAAAAGCTCTCTCACAAACAGACGGCTCCACGCTGTACACACATATCCATGTAACTAACACAGTTTGCCAATTTGCCAAAGGGCAAAAAACTCTAAGCTCCCTTTATTTGCCTTGCTGCTGAGTGATCTCAGCCCCAGTGACTAAGAGTCAAGCAGCGAGCTGTGGGGAAATGCCATGCTGCAGCCAAACTCACCTCAGCTGCAAGCAGCAGAGCTGCCATCTTGCTAATCAGCTTTAATTTAACTGTCTCACAGCTTCATAAGTAAATAAAGACTTACTTAGTGTCAGAAATATCAGTATTTAACTGTAGAGTTTAAAAAGTATGGTAATTAAAAGAGTGCCACAAGTCACAGCTCTGTGCAATCCTAACAGATTGTAGGGTTTGCCTTTTTGAACCTCTCAGCACGTTTAGAAACTTGAGTAAAACAACAAAAGGTGTTAATAGCTTTAAGGGGAGCACCATGCTGATAGATTACCCATTATGGTTATCCACTCACAGCGAAACGGCAAATAGGTTTGATCAATTCGATTTTAATGTAAAGTGGAACTCGAAAAAAACAGCAATGAGCAAAGAGAAGACCTTTTGTTGCTAATGTGTCTGAAAAAAGCACTTAATTGAGGTCATAATAATATTAGCAGTTATCACCATCAATAATTCAGCCTTATTTATTACTACATGGTAAAGTTCTGTCAAACAGGAATCGTTCAGGCTTTGTTATACATGTTAACATGAAGCTGGCTGTTGGATGATTGGTATATATTTCACCAGCTGCTCAAAACCGCGGGATAGCAAGAACTAATGATATTCTTTCTTGGTCCTTGCATTACACATTAGTTAATTTGCTGTATGCAGAAATATACGTTACAAATATAATAGTCCCACATAAAGTATGCGTAATAAAAAAAGCATTATATCTGAAACAGTGACTGACTAATCTTGCTTGAGCTATCTGTCATAAGGAAAACAATTTCAATTCCTGCATGATTTAGTACTCCTACAGCAGGAGAAACATAAATTCTGTCTCTTCACACAGTTCTAGTCACCTGTGATTAGTTATCTTTAAAAAATCTAAACGAACGTATAATTGTACAATTATAGATGCTAACTCCAGTGTTAAAATTTAAAATGTATTAGTCTCATAAAATGCCTCATTAATCTCTGGGTCTTAAAGGACATACTTGTCCGGTAATGAGCCAAATGCAGGAAATATGTGTGTGATGGTGGATGGGGGAATTTTAGCTCCTAAGTATTTTTTTTTTAACCTTAGAATCATTTTATTCTTACAAAATCTGTTTACCAAACACAAAGAAGTTGTCTGTGACAATGTCAGTAGTAGTTCTCTGGTCATTAACTATGGAAATAAGCTGTTTTGAAGAGATTAGTTTTTCCTTATACACGATCTTCATGGATTTATAACAGCTATATAATTACTTACTGGAACTGCAACCAGGAAGGTTGGGCGGGAATATTGATCTCTCCCTGTCTGCTAATGACCGCTTCTCCCCTGCGCTGATGGCAGGAAGCTTTCTATTAGCTTTTTACCACCTTCCTTAAGAAAAAAAAAAAAAAAGAAAAGCAAAGAAAGATCATAGGGGCACCTGTGAAAAACAAAGCTTATCCCACTTAGAGCCCGTCCGGCGGTGGCATTAGCCGGCAGTTGGGAAGCTCAAATTTGGGGGACAGCGAGTCCCAGGGCTCGGAGGGCAGCGGCGAGTACGCGCGTGAGGGGTTGATGGATGCGATGCCTGAGCGGGAGGGAGCGGGCAGCCCCTCGGAGAGCTAATCCACTTGGCAGCAGTGAGATGGCTCCTTGAAGCAGCTAAAGTAGACTGACACAATGGCCTGCGAGGCATTAAAATGTAGGAATTAAAAACTGTTAAATTGCACAGAGGGATTCTTAACCTCAGCCCTTTGGCAACACAGTGATGTTTCTTCCCTTTTCTTCTCTCTCGCCCCTTCTTGAAGGTGCCATACACAGTAGATTTATTTTTTTTCCAGCTGCCTCATTGATCAGACCTCGCTAATTCTGGATGCCAGTTCCTTGCCGAACACACACCCCGTTAATGACGGCTATAAAGCGTCTGAGCGACTGCCTCAAAAGATAATCTCGCCTCCTGCTCCTTGCCGTGCTGCCCCTCTCCCGCTCCCCTCCCGCCTGCCCTGTTCAATAGCCGTGCTGGCCGTATCACTCAAAAGCACATCTGGATTCATAGATTTGAACCTTTTGATCCCGCAAATGTAACGGCTCCAGACAAGCCTTCCTTTGCAATTGGGGCTGTGCAGATTCCCGACCCAATTTGAATGAGAAAGGTGAGGCGCTCTGTTGTTTAAATGGACAAGCAAATGTTCAAAACGATTTTAAACTGTGGACCATTATTGTTTGCCCTGGAGCTTAAGTGGATGTGTTTTTTTTTTTTTTTTTCTTTTTCTTTCCCTGAAACACAAGTTATCCTCAGGCTCAACAAACTGACATGCGGTTCATGACAATAATAGGGTATCACTCAGCCAGTTTGTAGAGAGCTGCCAAAATAGACTCTTCTTCCCTAGCTGGTGGGTTGGTTTGGGGTTTTTGTTGTTTTTAAACAGCGTGACATTTTAAAAGTTATTAGAGTATTAATGCTGCTTTTTAATGAATACAGCTTTATAAAACTACTGATATGGAATTAACATAAGTTTACCTCTGAATGCAAGTCTCTGGTTTTTCCTATTTTACTATCCATTACTTCATTAAATCAACACTGAAAAAGACTAGCCTTGCCAAATTTCTCACTGCGCATTCAACTGTTTGCCCATGACAGTATTTGAATGTGCTTATTATTTCTAGTAAAGCCCTTATCATTTTCACTGTGAAATTTAAATCACCCTGATCCAACTCTTCTTAGCTAAAGTCAGCTTTATCAACCACAAGAGATGTGGGATTTTAAAAAGATCTGAGTAAATTCACATTGTTTGGATAAACTCATTCAGGGGGTTCAGCAAATGAAAGCTGAAATAGATATGTATTCCAAGGAGGCTATGGACTGCTCAAAACCAAAGAAGTTAAAGCATAATTTAAAAAAAAAAAGAAATAAAAAAGTTAATGGTATCAGTATCTTTTTAATGAGTGCATTCACAACCCAGGTTTTGAATTGGTGTTTCTGTGCCGCCACAATAAATCAGGTGAAAAGTAAAAAACCATAAAACTGTTTACACAAAAATACATTTTTTCTCTGCAATCTACTCTGCTAGGTAATCTGGTCAGTGTTGTGCTATCAAAAATGTTAAGGGCTGCATTTATGCATTATCCCACAATTTAAGTAACTGTGTATCATGTATATTTAAAACCATCTCTCTGTAGTTTTAATTATCTCAGTCTGCAGGGACAAAACGCAGCTCCCATGCCTGAGACCGAAATGAAAGTGCTGCACGCTGACAGCTAAGATGTCTGTCCTAGCTTGTTGAGATTTCCTGTAAAATTTGCATTGAAAAGGCAGCTTTAAATATACTTAAAATAAAAAGAGCATTTGCATCTAATTTGCTACACTTGCAGTATTAAAGTTTTATCTGAATAAAGACATGTCAAATGGATTTATATAGTTAAGCTGATAGCTTTTAAAGTCAACACAGTAACATCAGCTAAATTCAACAAAGTAATGGCAGCAGCTAATGGCATTTATTAGTTTATCATCATTTACTTAAAAACCATAACACAGATCATTTTATTTTCACATTACTGTTTGTGATTCTTTGACTCCGTTTGTATTGATTCCACAAATTATGGCAGAAACTGACATTTATCTAACAGAGTTTTCCAAGCTGTAAATGTTGGCTTTACTGGGAAGCAATTGAACACTTGCCACACAATGGTTTGAGCCATGCTAGAAACAACCATCTTCAAATAAACACGTTTGGCAACCATTTTAAAATACGATTGTTGCTTGTCTGATAATGACAGAAGGGTTTTTGTTACTGATAAGGCTCTTATTACAAACCACTGCCTATGTAATCTACAGCTTGATCACACAAAGTGCTAAGCACATTCACCCCAACCCAGCAAAGCGCTGAAGCATTAAGCTTTGTTTTAAAGATATGCATAATAGCAAGCAAGTCTTTTTACAGTACTTCTCTTCTGCAGATGTCAAAGAACTTCACAAAAGAGATCATCACTGTTTACACAGGAGGAAACTGAGGCAGAGAGAATCCAAATCAAACCCAGTGCTGCAGTGGGACTTGATGTTCTGAGTCCCAATTTAGTGTTCTGCACATTATGTTTTACTGCCACCTTATGCTCCTGTTGACTTCAAAGTGTCATCATCACTTGCCCAGACTTCAGTGGAGCTACTCGCCAAAAGCACGTGCTTATGATAAAGATTGTTGAAGGGGCCTGAATGTTACAGAACAGTCTCTTGACTGTAAGCCCATGGTAAAAAGCAGGGCTTATGAATTATACTCTCAATTCTGCTATAGATCCCAGTTTCCCCCTCTTTTTAATAATAATTACTCAGACCTAAAAATTTACCAGGAAATGCTAAGCAATATTTTATTGCCACCATAAAAACAAGGCACCCACACAGTTTGATTTGTAAGTATTTTGGGTGTGGACACCTACACGTCATCACTCAGTTTTACAACTGCATTTGAAGACAACATCATGAGATCTATTCTCCTCCTCTGTGACATCTATGTCTGTTCTTCAGTGGAAGAAAAAAACAACTGAGTTGGAGATAGGGTTTATTTTCAGAACTATGCATGGAGGTCAACATTCTTGCTAACGGGAGGCCCATGTCTAATTCCCCATGTCATATCCTAAACCTTTAATTCCAAAGAGATCACCAGCTTCTCTCTTTTTTTTTTTGGTAGCAAGGCTGTATTCCCAAGAAAAGTGACAATCACAAGTCACATTTGGCAAGAATTTGAAATGATCTTGCTTTGTTCATGCCATTTATTATAATTCTCCCATACCGATGGCCTTTGTTCTACTGTGTCCTCACCCTGAACTCTGGCTTCTATTTCAGCACACATTTGTAATTCCCTATCCCTGGGCTGAAGAGCACAAACCTCTAGCTCACCAGAACAGCCTGAGACAGCTGGAGCGATGGATTCTGAGGCATAGCCATTCTTCTTGAATCGCCATCTCACAGCTGGCCAACTTTCTTATGCGTAACTGCCGGATCAGGCAAAAAGGAGCGAGAAGGAACTAAAAACTGTATTGACCCTCACTTGGAGCCCTAGTCTAACCTCATTCAACTCAATAGGAATTCTGTTCTTTTAACAGCAGCTGGTTCAAGCATTTATAAGGTTTTATTTTATTGAAGATTACTAATGAAAAACTACTGCAGAAAGTTATTTGGGGAAAAAAATTGAGTAAAAACATTATTTCTTTTGCTGTATAGGCTCTCTTCCTTCAGCTCAAGGAACATAGTTGCAACCTACTAAAAATGCATACCATATTTTACAGCTATTTCAGTCACGCTGGACAGAATGACAATCGCAGAAGTTTCCATTGTGTCACAGAGACAAGATGCATTCTCCTTCAGGCTAGAGGGGAGGCAGTGCCTCTAGCAAGACTCCTCTGGTAGAGAATATTATGGCACAAGTGTTCTGAAAGAAAAGCCTAGAACCAGGTAGCTACAGGACTGCAAACAGCATCAACGTTTAAGAAGTAGGGCAGCTCAAAGGAGGAGAGATAGTTATATTCAAAGTCAGAGAGAGAAAAAGCAACCTCTTGGTTTTCATCCAAATGCAAATAGAAAGCCAATGCAGCTGCTGAAGAACTGGTTCCTGCCAGCTCCACCTGAGAAACAGGGCATTTTGCACAGCAGTAGTTAGAGCCTCTATATGGCTTTGAGGTACAGCCCCTAAGCAGTTTAGTTTGACCTGAAAACCCCAAGGCATGGGAGAAGTTTCCCACCCCTGATCACAGACATGGGCTGGAGGAGCTGTTCTGAGCATTAATCCCTCTAGAGTAACACGAAGCAGAGCAACCTCACCAAGTTCACGTCCTTTCAGTTGCATCTTACTGTGTTATGGTGGGTTTTCCTTTTTATTTCAATCTTCTTGTACTTCAAACAGCTCATTCCTAACTTGTGCTAGCAATGGTCATTCTCCACTTTCATTCTCCCCCAGTGAGGCCCTTCCCACCCCACACAGGAATGAAGCAGCACCCCAGCTGGTGTCTACACTGTAGCAGGCATGATAATGTCAACCAGATATAGGGCCACATCCTCTACCGATGTGAATTATCCTAACTGGAGCTCTTGGTGTTTTCTATCAGATAAGGATGTGGACTTCAGCATTAATCTTGTGCAGAGCAAAAACCCACCATTTCAAGCTTCGTTATGAAACAAGTGCTACATTAGCACTGAGCATGGAAAATCTCAGAATTTCCCTTTAATGATCTTGAAGATTATGTGCAGCAGGAAAGAAGAAGTGGAAAATCTGTCATAAATATCACTGAATATTTTTAATAGCTAAAAGCTAGGCTTTCTTTAACACTCCTGCCTGAAAAGCTAGAGACTATTCATTAACTAGGAAACAAGGGAATTGGTTTGTCATTATACTATGCGTGTGACACAAAACACAATGGAAAGACAAAGTTCTCAGGCCTGAAGACAGCACAGGCTAGGAAAAATAGTAGATGGGCAAGCACAGCTATATTAAGATATAGTATGTATAAATGTGGAAATGACTGAAAATTCTCAGGATACACTTATTAAATATTGGCTGTTGCAGCCTGTTCTTTTCTCATCCTTGGCAACCCTTTTATTCACTACACATCATCTGACAGCAGCAGGAAATACCTGTGATGGTGACTTGCTTTTCAGTATCTCTAGCGACAGCTGGAGACAGCTTACATGAGTGGAGTCCGCAGTGGACTCCCCCTGCTCCCTGATCACGTATAGTAGGTGCACAGAACACCGTAATTCTGAGAAAGCATCAGAGCGCTACTGCCTGCATTGATTGTTATGGCTTTAACTCTACAATGACAGAAAATGTTCCTCAAATCAACTTTTCCAAGCCCTGGCCTATGCTCACGCACTACCTCAGTCTGCTGCAGTACATGTGCATCCCCCAAGAATACCTGCAGTTGGCTTAGGCTTGAAGAAAAACCTCTAACACTGTCCTGACCTCAGAGTGGTCAAGTGGAATCCCATTTCCTCTCAAAGCAGCTATGGAGATGGAAGACGCTGCAGCTTTGCCCACTGTCTCAGCATGCTCTTATGAGTCTAATCCATACTGACACAAAACCTTGAGAAGTGTCCATGTAATGAGAATGGTGCTTGACAGGAGGACATAAAGAACTAGTCAAGAAGGTTGTGGTTGTGATAGTGTTTCTACAAGGAGATCAACTTACTTCCTTAGATGCAAAGCTTGTGTGGGGCAAAAGTATCTTCTCTCTTTCACAGGAGCTGGAAGTCTGCTATGAATTACGTATTATTTGCTAAAAAGAAACAAACAAAAAATATTGTGAATACATGTCTTCTATGGGAAAGAAATTAACCCAGTATGTAGCATTGTATTTCACTGAAGTTTTTAACAGAATGAATTTTCTGGAAAGCTTAACTTGAAGAAGGGAACTGGCAGTTACCGCAGCCTTTATAAAAATTATCAGTTCACTCTGATTGCATTGGGTGATGGTTAGAGGAGTTTTTTGTTTGGCTAAGTTTCATTACACTCCCAAATCATGCTGCCACACATAATTTCACTTACGCTTGTCTACAAAAGAAATCTTTGTATCTCTATTTCCGCAAAATTATACCCACCATGTATCCTTACCCCTCAGAAATCTTTGACTGTAGGGAAATTTTTGCTTTTAGCCTGTTAATGACAAGTTTGCCCTCTTTCAGGAGTCAAACTTTTGCCAAACAAAAAAAACCAACAACAAAACCTTTGTGAGAATTAAAGGAATGAATATGCAAACTACACAACCCCAAACAGCCAAATAGGAAGAATAACAATAGAATTGTAATTAAAACATTACCATTCACTCTATGAACTGATTGCATGCTCCCCTTCCCCTCTCCCTTCTGAACCAGTCTTTCATTTAGAGGTGGAGGGAGCAACAGAAATCTCTTGGTCTCAGCTGCTAACCAGTAAGGCCTAAGATTTATAAAGCAAGTAAGTTCTGTCCATGCATAGCTTGTGAGCTCCCATGTATGTGTTTACTGAAGGATCATTCCCACACAGCCATTACATCGCGTTTTTGAATACCAAAGATTCAGGTCTTGAGAAACTGTCTTACTCGCTTATCACCAAATAATGTGCCAAGTTGAAAAAACTATCTTCAGTGATCTGCTAATCAGTCTTTCCTACTACGGTCTACTCTTTTGTCTACATTTGAGATAATGAATATTAAAATTGCACAATTCATCCCACAGGGTGTTTTTCAAATTATACAGAGCACAATAGAATCCATCTTCTTGCTGTTGAAATTCCGCCTTCTTTAGGGTGGAAACACAGGAGATACGGATGAGTGGAACATAACACTCTGCAGCAAAGAGAGGAGGAGAAATCCATGCCAAATATAGCAGGGCAAACCTTTAATCTTACAGAAAAATGAAAAGGTCGTTGCATCTTGGCAGCCTAATTTGATATCATCAGCCACTGCGCACAAAATCAAACATGCCCATGTGTAAACCACAGCTGGCCAGCTGCATGCAAACAGAGCAGGTTGTGTAAACAGCGACAGAAACAGCTATCTTACACCCATATGAAGAGAACAAGCACATACTTACATGTTTAGGTCCAAAAGACAATCTTTCCCCTAAACTATAGAATACAGCCCTGGAGAGGTGAAAGGCAGCGTCAGCCTGGCTGGGTGCTGACCAGATATCCAGCACGTCTTGGAATTCCTAACTTGGTGTTTAGATCCCAAAACATCTGCTCTCTGGAAACCAGGGAATGACACAGGGTTTCACTGCAGTTTGGTTTTATAATAAAATTATTTCCATTTATTAAATAAATAACAATTCTTTAGAACGGCAAAGATTCACCAAGACAGTAAATTTGAACAGAACTCTTGAAAGTGATCCAAAACGGCAAAACTCCTAGTGGGTTTGGTAAGAGAAGAGGCTCATACTGAAGACGTGTTCTCAAAGGTTTTAAAAACTTTACCTCAAGAAACTTTCAACTCCAGAATCAAACAGAAAATTTTTTCCAAAAGCCTATCCTGAACCCCTCATTCATTTATAATTAGACAGGCAGAATATTTAGCTCACACTTCCATGCCCTTTTCAGACCAGAAGAGAACCTCCAACATTTCATCTAATAACCAGAAATAGAGGCTGCTGCCAGTGGGGCAGGCATGGAGGGTGGGTACGTCCGTACCCTGCAGCTTCAGTGGTAGCTCAGCACTCCCTTCCCTCCCATCCAGAACTTCTCTGTATGTTGCAAGATCAGGCTTTTTAAAAGAAATGGGAAAATACAGTGTATCGTGTTAACTTCCCTCCTTCTTTAAGATATACTGTACAGGTCATAACTTATCCTTTTTAATAAAAAAGAAATAAATTTACCTTTTGAGTGTCATTTCTGACCACTGCTGCCCCTTTGCTAAAGCCACAGGGCTTCACAGTAGACAGCCTGATGGAATTCCAGTTCACAGCTTAATTTTCCTCCTGATAAAAGAGACAAAAAGTTCCTTTCAGTAAAAATAAAATTTAATACGGTCTGCAAATTTGATATATTACAACCTCCGACCTCAGCTTAATTGTTCACAAAGGGCTAACGGTACCGCTGGCAAGTAAATGACTTCTACAGAGTGTTGCAACTCTGATAGCTCAAGAGAAGGGGAGCAGCAGTCTGACAGATAATCAAAATTTTTAATGTGAACCATAGTGAGAGAGGTTATTCAGAGCACACCCAGACTGTAGGAGCCTTCCACAGCTGCCATGGTAGCTCCTTAGGATGAGAAATGCTTAAACGTCATCCTCACTCAACTTCGTTAAGTGTTGTTGCTGTTAGTTACCAACCAATACAGAGTCTGACACTTTACAGCAACGGACAGCAACGGTCTGGGATCTATAGAGACAGAAACATGGTACTTAAATTTCTTTGAGGCCAAACCTGCCCCCAGTTCTGTGGCCCTGAAGAGCTTTTCTTAGAGTCTGACAAGGAAAGAGTATGAGGACAAAAAGAAAGGAGTCATGCAAAACCATCCACCACTGGTCCATGGCGGCTGACCTTTTAAAGGCTACTGCAGAGAGCAGGATTTTAGTGTGGCAGCTGGGTCTGCCACTGCTTACACAGGTTTGCAAGGGGCCATAGGGTGCAGGGCAAAGGGAGGGTGGAAGAGAGGCAAGGGGGAAGAAGTGGTGTTTGTCCTGGCTGTTTTGATTTGAGAAGTTAGGGAAGGACCAAATTTGTTGCATTATAAGACATACTCCACCTTACTGTCTGGAGAGTGCCAAAACTGAACACCCTGCACAGTCCAAGTAGACACAAGAATATTTAATTTGCGCTTCTTGGTTAAAGTTATACAACTCAACTTCAGATCCCTCTTCCTACTGAAACTCATATATTGTTGTGATGGGTTGACCTTGGCCAGATGCCCACCCAGCTGCTCTCTCACTCCCCCTCCTCAACAGCGCAGGAGGAGAAAATAAGATAGAAAAGCTCACGGGTCAAGATAAAGACAGGGAGATCACATACCTATTATTGTCACAGACAAAACAAGCTGGACTTGGGGAACACTAATTTGATTGCCAATTGAAGTAGATTTGGATAATGAAAAACAAAATCTGAAACACCTTCCCTCACGCCACCCCTTTTTCCCAGGCTCAATTTTGCTCTTTCATTCCCAACTCCTCTACCTCTCCCTCAGCCGAGCAGCGCAGAGGGAATGGGGAAGACGGGGTTGCAGTCAGTCCACAACAGTTCCTCTCTGCCACTCCTTCTTCCTCACTTTTCCCCTGCTTCAGTGTGGATCCTTCCATGGGCTGCAGTACTTCAGGATAAATCTGCTCCTGCGTGGGCTCTCCATGGATGCTACAGCTTCTGCCAGGAGAACCTGTTCCTCTGTGGGATCTCCACAAGCTGCAGTTCCTTCAGGAAATATCCACCTGCTCCAGCATGGGGCCCTCCGTGGGCTGTACCATGGATATCTGCTCTGGCATAGTCCTGCATGGGCTGCAGGGAATTACCTACTCCACTGTGGTCCTCTCCATGGGCTGCAGAGAAATACCTGCTCCACCGTGGTCCTCTCCATGGGCTGCAGGGAAATACCTGCTCCACTGCCTGGAGCACCTCCTCCCCCTCCTTATTCTCTGACTTTGGTGCTCTCAGGGCTGTTTCTCACACTTTTTTCCCCTCACTCCTCACTGCCTGTGCAGCATTCTGCCCTTTCTTAAATATGTTTTCACAGAGGTGCCGCCAGCTTCGTTGATGGGGTCAGCTGTGCCCTGCAGTGGGTTTGTTGCGGAGCTGGTTCTGGCTGTGTCTGGCATGGGGCAGCCCCTGGTCTCTTCTCCCCCCTGCAGCCCCTCCTGCTACCAACACCTGGCCACAGACACCCAGTACAGATGTACAGTACATGGGCAACTTACTGAGCTGACTCTCCTCCCCACATGCTGTCCTGCGGAAGTCAGCAGAGATCTGCGACACATGGAGCTGCTGCAGGGAGAGAATGAGCCCATGGAGTATCAGGGATCATATCGACAATATTATCAAACAGATCCTTATATTCTCCTTGTACTGGGAGCACACAAAGCAAGTTACTTTGTGGTCAGGAAGACAGCATGATCTGTAAGCTGGTTTAGCTCGTTGTCTTTATTATATTGGACAAAAGCAGGAAAACCACATAGTTGTCCTGGCAGTTGATTTGGTAGCTAAAGGAGAGATGGGTCAGGGGCTTACGCAGATAAGCAGATGCTCACCTGCATAGTCTAAAGCAAACTAAAACCAGTACCATTCTTGTTCCTCCAGGATATCGAGAAGCCAGCAGCAACAAAAAGCATTTTCTAACTGTTAATCTGGGTAGGATTTTGGAGCTGTATAACACCATGAAAAGAGCATACCTCTTAAAAATACAGTAGCAGTGTGCATGCACGTCTATAAAGGGAGAGCACTTGCTGAAGTGCTGAACTGTGCATACATTTATACTTTACCAGGCACAGGTCGTTAGCAGATGTACTTATACAGATAGTGCTGAACGCAGTTTCCTCCTTCCCCTCCTGATTCAATGTCGGGTCAGTGACATCAAACAGCTCCCACAGAGAGCACGTGCAGCCCCCAGAGACCACTGACAATTGCATTTGTTCTGGCAACTGTCACTCACCCTCAGGGTCTGCTCCATAGTGGGTTGCCACTTGTGGGCTGAAGCTCACAGCACAAAGGAACCCAAACTGTATTCTACTAGAAAAAGGAATTATGAAACCCACGTGCTGGGTAAGAGGGTAAATCCTGATGCCTCCTCCCCAAAACATGGAAGACAGCAGCCACGTGCGTGCTGCCCTGCACAGGCACTCCCCAAGCCACGGAAGGATCCAGCCTCTCCGGGATCGCCCCTGCAAACGCCACATCCGAGAAGCAGCACCACTGCCCCAGCACACTAACTCTGCTACGCACCATTAACAACCACGTTGTTTGGCTTCTCGACCGGCAAAAAGGGTGTGAAAACTATACCTGTCTTCACACTGGTGAGAGACAGCTGAGCTACCTACACCTACGAACCAAAGGGAAAGAATGTTTTGAGATGAGAGGGTATCTCTGGCTAAACATAGCCAAAATTGCCAGTCTCTTCCTAAATTAGGGATGCTGATATATCCAGCAGCCACTATTCATATTGGTTGTCTCAGTGTCACCGGAAAGCAGCTACCAAAGCCTTCAGAAGTTCATATTTCAATTTTAAAGCTGAGGCTATTTTAGCTAATGCCCCCAAGGCAATTGTCTGGTCAAATGTCAGAGTTTATACTGCTGAATGAAATCTCTATGTTTATGAGATCTCTGCAGTTTGGGAACCACGTTAGACTCCATTTGAGCTTCTCAGATTATCCTGTGTTGTGGATATCTTCTCTTTTCCCTTCTGTTTGGAACATATCTCAATCTCCTCACATTCCTATGAACCATTGAAAATCTCTCTCTCTCTGTCATGTTTGAATATGAGTTTCATTGTTGTGGGATTTTCCCCCACTAATTCACTTATTAAAAAAAAGAATCTTTCCATTGATGTTGTTTCTGTATGCTCTTGAGTCTAATATCCTGCAAATTGGTAATTATTTACTTTTTCTTTAGCAAAACATTGCCTGGATTTTGGTCTCTTATGACTAATGCCAAGCTTCAAACTTCATTTTAACTCTTTGACCCCCCAGAATTCCCGTTCCTTTTTATCTCTCTGAGCTTCTTGGCTTTTTTTCCCAGTCACTGCATCACTGACACCAGGGCTTGGCTCCTTTGTTTTGGCACAAGGACAGCGCAAGTGTTACCTGTTGCTGCAGATTAGCTCTGACAACTGGCTTCCATGTGCGTTATGCCCTGCCCATGTTCATGGGCTGCCACTGTGCTGATTGCACGTTAGTGACTCAATGGCCGTGTAACTGGATGTGAGGTGTTTGGAGCCTTACGCATCAATTCAAGTCATGTGGCTTGAAGGCATTTCTTGATCTGCAAACTTTAAAAAAAGCCAAAACTTTTTCAACCACTATACTAGAGCACTTGCTCCTCTGACAGATCTAAGTCATTAAACCTTTTTGCCATTTTTCCTAGCAGCGGGTTTGTACTCATGTTTTTAATGTCTCCTCTTTTTTGGGGTCTCTGTATTTCTGAGTGTCCAGCTCATGACACCTACAAGCTAGTACCAAATTTCATGCACCGTTAATCCCACTGAACTTGTTAGTTCAAAGAGCTTGAGATGGACACCAAAACTGTGGAAATATGTTTTTTGAAGTTTGGTCTTGACAGAGGACTTTTACTTGGCCAGAGAAGCTGGACTGCTACACTATATGGAAGAACAGCACTGATGATGGCGATGGGCATAAATGTTCCTATTGCAGAGAGTTTTCCTACCAAAGCTTTTAACTTACATGCCCTACACTTTATTTCGTTAATATATAAAGGCCACTCCTAGAGCAGGCTGTATTGAACACTCTCCTCTACAAGACTGAATCTAAATAATACACTATCTAAAGAAAACCTACCTCTTTAAACACAAAACAGAGTGAATCCACTTTCCTGTTTCCACAAAAGATAGTGGTTAAGACCTCCATTCCCCCGCCTCATGTTCTCACTCCCCTGCACACAGTTGTGTGACCGGCAGTGGCACACGGCTGCAGCACCTCGGCACCTGCTTCACCCACCCATGAGAGCTCCCACCATTCTCCTTGCAATTGCAGCATATGCCTGAAATAGGACAAAGTAAAAGGAGTATTTTAGCTGTAAGAGAGAGTGCGCAGTAAGGTTCACAGTATACTTTTTTTCTTCTGTAGTCAAGGTTTAACTTTTTTAGCTTTGTTCTCCTCATATTTCTGCTAGATCCTCTCCATCCTTGGGAAAGCAATAGGTACCAGATGCTGACAAGATAGCACTGAGCTAAGCCCAGAAGTCAAATTTTCATATTATCTTTCATATAATGAGCATCTGTACTTTTTCAATTTATTTGTTTAAGCAAGTTCCTCCATTTCCTTCTGGGTTTTTTTTGTTTTTTTTTTTTATTATTATTGGCTGATACCCAAGTAGGTAAAGTATTTCAGTGCCATCCAATCTCTAGGTTCAAATAAAAAAAAAATTTAAGAAACAGTGTAAGGTTGATCACACACTTGTTATTAAGTCAAAGCCGGATTCAAGTGTTTGTGTGAGGTAGAATTATCTCATTCTTTTTGTCTGTGTCTTTCTGTGATCTACCAGTCAAGTATGTGATTGGATTTCAGCTCAACAAAACCTTAAATTACACACCTATTGTGCCTGAGCTAAGCCTAGTTTCACAGCACTGGAGAAGGCTCCTCACTGCTCTTTTGGCACTGTTCGATCTGGCTTCTGCTATCATCCGCAGGTTGATGAATGAGTAATAGGATTAGAAAGTCTCATCTCTGAAATGCTGTAATTGTCACATTTGGTGAATTGACAAAAGGCCCGGGTGATGGAGAGGTGCTCCGTAATGTAAAGTCATACGTTCAACCTGCACTCACTAGCCAACGCTAAGAGAATGGGAGGAATAAAAAGGATCCCTCCAGCTCTCCATTTGCTCAACATACACAGATATCTGCACACTCTAAATTAACATTTTATGCATGAGTTTGTTGGAAGGCAGAGTGCTCTGCCTCTTGAAGGATCTTATCTCGCTGCGAGGAAGATGATATATTTGTTGATTCTTTGGTTAGCACAGGAGATTAAAAAGTCTAGGAAGGCTGGGAGCAGACTTTCCCATCCTCCCCAGGAATCTTAAATTCAAAAGACCAGGGGAGAGATTTTCCCCAGGCAAGCAGAAGAGCACAGCTCAAGCCACGACTCAACAGCTGAGGATCTGAGCCCCTGTATTCATACAGACTGCCTTTCCATCCACCATCGAGGAGGGTCAGTGGCACACTGGTTCTGACACAGAAATGCCACACATTTCTCTCTGTGGGCCCACCTATATTAGCCAAGGTGCATCTGAAAATGGACAAAGTTTTCAGTGGCTCCAATTCCAAGTCTTATTTCAAAAGGGCAGATTTCCAAAGGGATTTACAAGCCAAACTTGGGTAGATGTGTTAGTAAGGTACACTGGGAACCTACCTGCCTAAATAGCTATGTGAACATAGCATTGAAAAGCCTAACAGCAGAAAACAAGCAAAACAGATAAGTAAAACCTTTCTATTGCTTCCTTCTATTTACTGTTTTAATTTCCACTGTTTACAAGCAATGGCAACACCCCTATACAAGGATGGAAAATTAAAAAATACAGTGAGGTAGTTCTCTATTCTAAAGTACCATCAGCACTGCCTTCTCCTGAGAAATGGCTTCATACAGTGCATACAAATTAACAGAGAACTTTATTCCTGTTCACCTTTTACTAAAAAAGAATATCAAAAGCCAACATCACTTTTGCTGAAAGAATGTGTCCCCAAATGCTCTACAGATGCAGCATGTGAGGTCAACATTCACCATCCCCTTTCTCTGTCAGTGTGAGTTTCATTTTAATTACAAGTGCATGTTTTGCACATTGTAAAACTACCCCTGGCTCTGACCACCATAAGAAAAGGAACATTTAGCTCAGGAAACAGTAGCTGACCCCGTCTGCTCTTTTTCTTCCTTGGCATCAGCTTAGACTATTAACACCTTATGTGTGTTGCCTGTGTGTCCCACATATGTGTGCTCTGCATCCATTTCATGCAATACCTGTCGTAAGTGCATACTAAAAGCTTCCTACTGGGAATTCTCTGCTTTGTTTGACGACTCTTCTTGGCATCTTGCTTAGCTATTGAATTCATCTGCTTGACAGAGAAACCTTTCTATGTACTAAAAGCTTTGTCCTTGGAAAGCTGTGACATTAGACTTAAACGCATAGAGGCCTTTTTCACCTCTCAGTTCACTTCTTAATTATTCATTCCCAACAGAGGAAATCAGGAGAAACCTCAGCAGCCAATGTAAACATTTTATAGTGGAAGGCAATTTTTTTTCTCCCCAAGAGCACAGTGTGACCATGATAGTTGAGTTCCTGACTAAGAAGCTGCTCTGTTTTTTGTACAAAAAAAAATGGGAAATAAGAATCCTTTATTTTTTGTGGGAAAGGACTGATACAGAGCAAAACACAGCCCATTTGACGGTGACTATTTTGCTCTGTGAGTCCTTTGCCAAACAATTTCAGAGAAAAGGGCCAAGTCTCCAATGTATGTTCCATTTACAATTTTCATTTTCTTCCGCCCCAGCTCAGAGCAGCCGTCCTACAAGCCCAACTAGTACCTTGTAACATGGGATAAGATCACCTGGTGACTTGTTGCTTTAGAGATTTTTCACCTAAAGTGGCAGCTACTCTAAAGAATCACTTTCCAGTAGAGCAGTGTCTCCCTGTGGAAGCACCTTCCCCATTTCACACACACGATCTGAAACGGCTGCCTTTCAGAGGACTCAGTTATTAATGGCAATAGATGCCCTGTGCAAACAATTTGCAGAACCAGGGCTACAGCCAATATTTTTCCAGTCTCGCTGTAACCTTAACTGCAACACACAATATTGGCCTGCTCCCAGGAACTGTCAGTGGGAAGCGCATATAGCAACGGGCCACCCACTTACTGTTTTCTTAGAGAAAGGTTGCCAGGAGAGATATGTAGCTTGCACCACCTTCCCGAAACGTTTCCACACTCCCTGAGCCTGCACAGGTCTGCCCGTACGAACATCTCTCATTTCAAACTGTCTTGCTCCACCTCCTGCTCCTTCCATGCAGCCCAATCTTCTCCTCCGATTGCTTCCTTTTTCTTCATCACCTTTTCCTGGCTTCGTGCCTTTTTTCGTGCTGTTCCTAGTGCCTGGGACAACCTCTGATTAATGTTCAGCAAACAGCCTCCTCCACAGATCAGACCACACCCAAACATGCTCTGTTTCTCTTATTTGGCATTATTCTGACTCGTGCCTTCCACCTTTCCAAAGCAAAGGCTCTGACTTGCTTGACAGCAAAGAGCACCATTTGTTTCTTCAAAGCTACATAACAGTTAGTGCGTGGGCCACTCGCTGTGCAAGTACCACCAGAACTTCTCACATGAGCAGCCAATGGGACAGTTTTTGTATGAAATTAGCTACTATCATCCATAAACAAAAGTACAGCATCATCCCAGAGCTGCACTGTGCTTTAAGATTACTTGTGTACCTTTTAATGGCAATTGATAAATACCACCACATCACCTGGTAACTTTTTTTTTTGGAGAACTAGTGGCATGATACCATTTTCCCTTCTCCAGTTCTCCTAGGAGCACTAGGAAGTGGAAATATCCTCATAGCTGCTTTGCTAAGGAATGAATAATGCACTTGCAAAGGAGCCACTTTTATGGTCTGTTGCTGTATGTTTTTTTCCCATCAGCCTTTTTTTCATTTTAATTTATAGGTAGGTTACCAGGATAGCCTGGTTTGGTGCAAGATGGCATGTATCTGCTACAGTCTTTTGTAAAATCCATTTCCAGGACTCTTTGTCATTGGTAAGGCAACGTTTAAAATAAACTGAGAATTGAAGGACAGTTTCTTTTAGTAATTGATCACGAACAAATACAGAGATTTTTAGCTCTCTTAGACTGCTTTATATATATTTGACCTTTTGGGGAAAAATTTAACTTTCCCTCTTTGAGAAAAGGTAAGCTAAAATGGAAAACAATTGGGTGACTTCTCACTGCATTAAATTCAGTTTTCTCAATACCAGCAATACTCCCAGCATTACACTGTTTCTGTAATTCTGAAAGTTTGACAAAGCACACATTTAACACAGGTCAGCAGTATATTGACAGGATGTTAATTTTAAATTGTGTCAGCATTTCCTGTCTTGAGTGTTAATGTCAATTAGCACCTTGCTGCATAACCTCCAAGTCCTCCCTTATTACGGGAAAGTAGCAAAGCACGCAGCAAAAGCACTTCTATTCAAAACACCACTCACTATCAGCCAAACAAAGAGCTGTCATAACAAAACCAGCGAGGTGAAAGTGCCTAAGCTGCTATGGATTTGAGGTTAGAAGCCTTAGTCTTTTTTCTTATTCCCGATATTAAAAGTGTAAGTGTGTCAACTTGGAGCGAAAGGCTAATTACTTTGAGGCTCTTTGAAAAGTGTGTTACCATTCAAAATCTCTAAGCCTGACATAAAGCCCTTGGCTTTAGATTGCACAGTGTATAGCTCACTGTAGGTCATCCGTTAGTATCCTTAACACACTCTGAAATGTGCAGTCTTATTCTGGGAAACGGGAGCATTTCTGCACGCCTGCTTTTTTTCAGTATTTCACACATGCTGTGGAAAGCACATGTTCCAGTCTCCAGCATCTCAGTGAGACCTCACTCCCAGGTGCGCAGTGAATAAGCCTGGTGACTTTGTACATGTTTTCCTAAAGCACTGTGTAAGGACTTTACAAACTTCACAAAACTCTCACCCTACTCCATTATTTGACAGCAGCTCACAATATATATGTGTATATGAAGGTCTAGACGGATACACATCTGGGCCTGGTACCCTTTCTTGCACTTCCCTAACTCTGTTAAATTCAGCAGTGTAGATGCCCAGGGTGAAAAATATGACTTAAGTCAAGCAAAAGCTCTGCCATGATGTCATTGCCCTCACTGCCTGTCTTTCTTAGAATACAGATGTGTTCCCAGAATGACAGCACAAATGTCAGGACATTTAGCCTAAATTTTGAAGAAAGCTAGCTGGTATTGTAGTCTTTTGTGAAAAATAAATTTTAATGGAAAATAGAAAATGTTAGAGTCTTTCCCATCAGGCCTTGTTGCCTGTTTAGGAAAAAAAAAAAATTAAGACAAGGATTTTCATCAACAATTCAATGTAAAGCCTAGTGCTGGATGTCTGGAAGCTCCTGTTGAAGTCCATGGGTGCTCACATCTTGAACAATGGTTGCTTACTTTTAAATAAGACCTTGGTCACTTTTGTAATTTTTAATTATAACTAGCTGGTCCTTCCAAAGAAATATTTTGGAAAGTACATTACCATCCATCTTGAGCATTACAGGAAACAAAAATAAGAGAGAAGCATCATACAAAATTATATAGGATTAAAATAAATCATTTCTATGCAAATCAAAAGCTCAATGGGCACCAAATTAACAATCTGCAGTGAGCTACACACTATTGCACCAAAGACCTGTCATTTCATATTGAATTTTGTGTAGCTTTCCATTGAGGTAAAGCGGGGCTTCCTGTGGGTACAATTATTACCTGCTGTGTCCCAGGTGACCACAGGCAGTGATGGCACTGAATGGCACTCATACCATAACTTACTCCTGCAGCTCAGACAGCATGTGTGGATATCAGTCGTTCAAAGTATAAAAAGCATTTTCATACTTGCCCTCAACAAGCACCTTGTCACTTTGGTTCCTACCTTTGTTTCTCCTGAGCACGGACTCAAGGCGCGGCCAGGCATCACGCAGTAAATCTCTTGCTCTTGAGATCTGGTGTAGAGATGACACAGGCATTATGCACAGACATTGCACTGGGTGCCTATGCTCTGCCAGATACTAAACAAATTGGCCAAACAAATTAATGCCACACACCCTAAATTGGCTGAACAAATTAATGCAACACGCCCTTTGCACAAGGGTGCCTTTGAAGGCCAAAGACTGTGCATGTTACAGCGAGATGCATTCTACTGAATAGGGTGTTTCAAACAAATCTGTTTGGAGAGAAGAGAAACAGCGTATTATAGTTTCAAGTTAGAGCAGGGCTTTCACCCGAGAGCTTTTCAGACACCGACACTGTGTGCTGACATTTAATTACTAAACTCTTAAAACAAATAATTTGTATGAGCAAATACTCCTCAATCATTTCATAATAACACAACTAGTGTTTCTTGGCAGTTAGAACAAAACCAGAAGCATGTTGAAATCGCACACACAATGCCTTGTTCTGACATGGGAAGAGGTGCCAGATAGAGCAGTGTGAACCCTCCAGGCTGTGGGAGCTGATGGGATTCAGGAACTGAGTGCCGCAGTTTTGTTACCAAGGGCTGGCAGCAAATCAGCCCCAGCAGGTTCACTTGGAGGTTGGAGTTTACTGAATTTCATTCTCCAAACAACCCTCCCTTCTTTCTGCTAAACGTCCTTTCTCCCACCGAGCCCCAAACCTCCCAGCAGAGGATTAAGGGAGTGTGCATTCTTGAGGCTTGTTGGGCAAGAGGTAGCTGGAAAGGCAGGAGCCCAGCAGAGGAGCAGCAGGTATATGCTTTTTGTTGCTGTGTGAGTGTCATGTACCTAAATCAATGGAGCATTTCCTTCCACCTAACTTTCAGTGTGATCTATTGCAACATTTTGCACATCTCTGCTACCAAGCAGCTAAGCTCAAAACCAGTTCTAGCCAACACGTAAAACCCACACCTTCGCTTTTTCACTTCCTCTGTTAGAAGGTCTGTCCCAGTGCAGCAGAAAATACGGCTCCCTGGAACAGTGCTGGTCTTCTTTAAGTCCTTCCTTTTCTCGTGTTACCTATTATGTCCTCATTTTCTCATCAAGCTCTTCAGGACAATGTCTAAGACTTGTCAAGAGATTTTTCATAAAGAAGCAAAATCACTCTCCTAAAGCATGCTCCATATTCTGAGACTATCTGCTTACCTATGTAATCCCCTCTGTATCTGGGAATTCCATGAAGAGTGATGTTAGAAGGATATTAAAAGAAACAAATCACTTCTGATGCGACTTAAAATAGCTGCAGTAAAACAAGCTTTGCAAGCAGAAATCACAGCTTTGGGTTGCTGTGTTTCTCCAGGTCCAAGCCTCACCAATATGTTATTGTACAGCATCTGCTAGCTAGAAGATCTCTGTTTCCACCACACAAGTGGTGGTTTTTTTAAAGAGTCTGGAGTTCCCAAATTTAATGTGAAGTAATTTTTGTTTTGAGTCACAACACTGGGAATGACTAGGCTGCTCCTTCCCTGTTCCCCTTCCCTCCTTGCACTTCCACCCACCTACTCCAAGTCCTCCCTTTACTCACTGTTATACTCTGATCTCCTTGCAACTTTCTCTCCTTCACACAGTAATCCCACCATTCCCCAGGCATCTTCTTTCATGTGCATATCTATTGACACATCCTCCCTCCATCACTGTAGTGTATCCCTCACTTCTGTTTCTACAGAAGTGGACTTGATGATCTTAGAGGTCTTTTTCAACCTTAATGATTCTATGATTCTACATATCTGTCCCACCGCTCTTAAGTAAAGTTATTGATTTAGAGTGGAAACTCGCAAGAGAAAACCCATCTGTATAACCAGTTGCTAGAAGCACACTGGTTTCAATGGTGCAGGACCAGACCTGAGTTGGATATACAGGCTTTCCTATTGAAGTTTTAACTGGAGAGTGCTTGTTTGTGGGAACTTCACCTAAAGTGCCTTCTTGGCTATTAATGCTTTAATAATATTCCAAGTTTGCATTAGTGGTCTCAGGCTCGCTATGCCTTCAGTTAGTGGACCTCTGAAATGCTAAGATTGTCCCACCATATTGCCCTCCTCTCTGATTAGGAACCTATTGTGTTCTATTTTTCTCTCTGAAAATTGCCACTGCAACCTTGCTATCAGCTCAGTATCTTACCATTAGTCAGGAAGGCAAATGTGTGGTGTCCTTGACATGTCAGCTAGAAACGTCTGGCCCCCTCTCTCTCTAGGGAGCAAGCCTATAAGCTCTGTAATGCATTTAACCTCTATCACCTCAGGGAGTAAGAGTCTCCACAAGCAGTTTGCTGCCGCCCCACCCCTGAGCTAACTCATTTACCTTATTTTTTTTCTTACAATGTTCAATAAATTACACTCCACCCTTTTAAAATTGTTATGGTTAGTATATGACTTGCTAAAGAGATGTTTATAATTCACATAACTCTATGTTATAGCTTTAATCTCATAACACAGAACACTAATAAATGTGGCAAGGCTCTCTGAATTAATAACCTGACTTGTATTCACATATTTAGACATGCTTGTATTTGTATACTTCTCTTATCATATTACAGCATAAAGGCCAGATTCTGATCTCCATGTCAAAAGAGAAAAAAAAAAAGGGGGAAAAAAAAAAGAGAGAGAGAATTAATATTGTAGGTCATCAAAAGAAATACAATGCTTTGTTAAAATTACTAATTTCTATTGCAAAACACCGAACAGCTGGCTTTCACCATGCATCTACAAGCAAGAATTTGATCTGAGTTTCTGTTTAGTTTTCATATGAACAGGATGATCTTTAAAGACAACTGTATTCTTTCTGCAGTCCTCAAAGGTTTATTAAATTTGATAAAGGCCATATCCCTTGGTTCTTGATAGTTGGTTCAATAATGAATCCAGCTGCTCAAATGTGAATGTTTAAAGTAAGACCAACTGTTCAGGCAAAAGCAGAGGATGTACAAGAGCCAGTGCTGGGCAAATACTTGGAAATTCCTTGTAACATTCATTCCCATTTTTATACTTATTAACTTTTCACCTCTTTTTTGTGTTTGCTTTACCAAATATTCAAAGAGCAAACCAGGAATGTTCACCCTAGCATGAAAAATGATGAGGACCCATAGAAAACACATTTCAAGTTTGCAAACCCAAGAACTCGCACCAGAAAATGTTATTATTCTTGACAGGGAATTTCTACATATAAACCAAAAAATATGAAGTGTCATGAGACTTTCCTTAATTGAGTTCTGCCTGAGAGAAATGACAGTTGTTGCCATTTGGAAACCACAAGTTTGAAAACGAATGTGTTTAAAAGCAAAACAAAACACGAGATTAAAAAGCCAGCCCAATAATCTTGAAGTTCCCTGAATTATTCACAGCATCAAATAATTTTCATAAATACAATAAGGAATGCAAAAGCCTGTGATTCTGGACAATGGAAACCACAGTCCTACCACAATTCAGGCCTCATCTCCTTTATTAAACCCAACCCTGGAGTCCCAACTGCATGTTGGTGATAGTGCCCATGTGCATGAACCCCTCTGCAGCATCAAACCCACATTTCAAACGTTTGGTGCCAAGTAGGCCAACTTCTTACTGTGCAGCACTCCGCACATTTCTCAGAAGCATCACCAGCTGGGGAACTAACTTTGGTCATGGCAATAGAGAAATATTTCCAGGTTTACCTACGCAAAGATCTTTTTTTTTTTTTTTTGGGGGTGGGGGAAGTAATGTTTCATGATTTTCACTGTATCTTATTGGATTTTGTTGGTTTAACTTTATTTAAAAGTTGCAAGCCCTGTAGCCAAGTGAGCTTACATGAGAATCTCAATGTTTAAACCAAGGAGATTTCTTTTAGGGCACACAGTAGTGGAGAAAAGCCTGAAACATGAAAGCTCCAGAGTCGGAGGACACACACAAAAATCTCAGCTTTAATTTTTGGGAAATTTATAACCAAATTCTTGATTTTTGTGTGTGTGCATGGGGGGAGGGGTCCTAGTCATGACTTTTGCATGCTGTCACTGGCAATACTAACGTCAATTTTTAACTGAATTCTGTGCTATTTATTAATTAAATCAGCTCCACCCAATTTACACAATATTGTATATTAACTGCTGGCTGACTTGGAAACATCAGTAAATGAATAAACTACATTTGAAAGAAAAAAGAGGTGACGTGCTCTGAAGACATTATCGACAGTCGTAGGATAAGGATCTGCATCAGATCCTACTTTAAAGCATTTGGCCTCAGGAGGGAGGGTTTAGTAGTTGAAACTCATCCTATTCCATCAGATAGATTAGTCCAGAGCATAGGATTCTTTTAAAGCCACTGTGAGAGTATATTAGCTATAACCTGCTACTGGGAAACGTCCACACGTATCTGGAAGTAACTGTGTTCACACTTCTAACCAGCTACTTCTAACCAGTACATTCTCTGACCACACATTTGCTATCTTAATGCAGACCACAGTCTCACTGGAGGAAATGGATCGATTCTTCTAAATGCAAACTACAAAGGTGAGAGTGTAACTCTGCTTCAGCCCAAGGGAGGCTTTATTATATTTAGTATACAGGGAAGGCTGGGCATCTTCCACAAGAGCAAAGGGATAAACTAGAAATTTGGAAATACTGGTGAAAAATAACAGTGTAAAAAGTGAATGCTTTTAGGGTCTAGTAACAATAATAACTTTGCAGTGAAGTGCAAACATAGCTGGCAGTGACAGTGGATGACCTGGACATATTTGTCATTCACAAGATGGCAAGCAAGCTTGGTGATGTGGCCATAAGAAGTGAAACACAATCCTAGAACTCGAGTCAAGGCATGTCAGCCCTAGGAAGATGAGGCAATTTTCTGTACCACACAGGCCTGGAGCATTGGGTATGAATCCCCTCATCTAAGGTACAAGAATTAAGGCAAATTCAAGCTGAAACAGGCACAGAAAAAGGAGAGCAGGAAGTTCAGGGGCATGAAGAACATATTCTAGGACAGGAGGCTAAAATCACACAGTTCGCTCAACTACGAAAAGGCAGCTGTTATCGAAATTTGTGAATATGTATATTTAGTAAATACGTACTGAATGCTGCATGCAAACACCCAAAGTATAGCGCAATTATCCTTCTCTGTCAAGGGAAAAAGAGGAACAAATGATCTGGGGTTGGAAAAGCTGAGAATGACAATCTCCCAGAACAGGCAAGAGGAACAGCACCAGCCATATAATCACAGGACCTTATTTGAGAAAAGAATGGTATCATGTTGATGTTCAAGGCTGGACGAAGCAGGTTGCTTCCAAACCCATGTAGTCCTTCAGGAACTACAATAACCCCATAGCCAGCCAGGAAAGACTGGTGCACTACGACGAATGGAAATGGAGCTTGTAGGCCTGACTTGCAAAGGGGGGTCAGGGCAAGAAAAACAACCAGTGAATTAAAGCTTTTTCTTTCTCCCAAGCTGGTAGGTTCATTCTTGTAACCCCAAAAGCAACAGTACCAAGATGTTCAGGAGTAACGTCCTTTTAGAGTGTTGAAGCTAAAGCTCTGACATCTTCCAGTTTTAATGTCCTTACTGAGGTAAGACAAATATTCTGACTATCCACTTTCATTTAAAAATAAAATAAAATAAAATGACCCTCTCAAATGCTGAAATGGCCAGTAAATGAACCCTATGTTCCTAATCTTCTTTTTCAACTGCTATGATGCATAAGAAGGTGAAGTGCTATTAAACTAGTTTACAACACCAGGCAAAAGTGATTTTCTGCTTAATAAGGAAATATCTAGTAATTGGTCATAAGGCAAATGACATTAATGAGCAGACCATTTGGCTCTAAATGAATGGATCATAACCCAGAGGGTTTTATCTGCATCAGCCTTTGCTCTTTAAGAGGTTTTAATTTCAGGAGTGAATCAGTGCTGAAATTATAAACTAAGGATGAAAGAACACATTGGGAGTAAATTTGGAAGCCAGTCAACTACCGGAATGAAGAACTCTTGTACACTTCATGCATGGCTTTGGGAAGTCTCAGGACATCCCGGTTCAATTTCCCTGGTGTGCCTTGCGGACAAAAGGAGGGTTGAGTCTCAGGAGATGAAATCCCAGCAGTCAGAGGGTAGAGAATGGCAATTCTGTAGACTAAAAGCAATATAGAAGATAAGAATTGAGGAAACAAGAGGTCTCCATGTGGAATTACTTAGCTAGTAATGGCCAGCACCCAGTGGAAACAAAGATCTAACAAAATTTTGTTTTGAAAACAAAATCTATTAAAAAAAACCTACTAAAAAATCAGCTTGCAGCAGTTGAAGTTATTTCAGTTTTGAGCAAGCATAATCTGAAACAGTGACAAATGTGTCTAGCCCGTTTGCATTGGTGGAACTCCGCTGTTAACTGTCTCTGGAGGCCTGAAGCCAATGATTTGAACCATCCAGTATATTTAGTATATTTAAATAAGATCTGGATGCTTTAAAGAAAGCATTTCTCAGGTAGTGGTTCTGATTCAGAGCTCAGCTCCTTCAAATCCCTGTCCTCCTTTTATGTTGACTTACTTGTCTACCAGCTGCATAGATAATTTAGGCTTAAATAATAATATATTAAGGAAATAACAAGAAAGAAACCCAAAACCCAAACATTTTAAGCTCACATAGCTCTTTGAGAGTTTCAACTTTACTTTCCTAGTAAATGCCACTGGAAAGTAGAGGGAAACATAATATTTCCGCGTGGCATGCTAGTCATCTAAACTCTTCCCTGCCAGCTCTGTTCAGCCTGCATAGTATAAGCCACAACTGTTTAATTATCATGTGCTCTGCCAAAGGTGCAGTCAAGGGTGTTTATAAGTAAATGGAAATGGTAAGCCAAATTTCATTTGCAGATCAGACACGCCTGCTAGCAAACAAAGCCAAGGTTTTAGGTACAGATGAGATCAGTAGTTCTGTCCTCCAGGGAAGGCAGCTGCACCTCAAAAATTAATGAGTAATTTTTCAAATTGATGTTGTGAGGTAAACTAGTTATTTTCACAATTAAGTGCTTTACCAACCATTTAGGAAACAGTAGTTTCTTCATTGGACAACCAGTTATAAGGTCCAACTGGAGAAGATACAATGCAAACCAATCAAATCTACTTAACCACTGCATGAATACTGTTGGGAAGGACATCTCTTTGGAGGGCAGAGAGAGGACATTCCATATTACAAAGGCACTGGAATCCAAGCTGGGTAGTTTTCCTGGCCATAGTAAATCATTTTGCTTGCTGGTTATAAAGCCAACCTTTAAATTACAAATCTTGCTAATAATTATTAGTTATTTTCCTTCTGAGTCCTGCACTGGTTTATAATAATAATCAATACTTCTCTGTTCCACTGATGGGGAAATGATGAGGCAACACATAAGACTGGCCTTGATACTAACCACAGGGTCAGCGAATATGCTAGCCCACTTCTCAGCTCCTAGCCCACCTCCAAGACAGTCTCCTCTTTCCATTCCTGTCAAACTTTTTCCTAAGCAAAGTTTTCCAGAGCCCCCTGCCAGGCTGGCTATGGCTTTCTTGCAATGCATCGCACATGCTAGCACAGATGCCAAGAAAATGCAACATCTCTTTTGGTAGTAGAGGTGGTATACATAGACTTCAGGAACTGAACTCACACTGTGCTGTTTGAGTTTAGGTAAGGTTTTATTCCTTGCCCAGCCTTACTGTGTACTACCAGATAATCAGTGCTTACATATGGGTTAATCTTGTAATCCTAACGCAAAGTTCCCTTTAAGGCCAGAGGGAACTTTGCCTGCAAGAGCTGCACTTTTGCCTACAGATAGACACTATTAACCATTTCCTACCAGTTTTCAAAAAATTCATCACAAACCAGTATCTTAAAGCATTAACTTCTTGCAGCTACTGTGACGGGCTTTACATGTTGCATCCCACAACATGCTTGTTACACATATCCAAGACAGACATACAGAATGTCCTACTGCATTTCCTGCAATCAGAGGTGGAACAGTGTGTCCATGCTGGAAACCAGCTGAAGTACATCTACTCCTCTACCAGAGTAAATACTAGCTTTGTTGTCACTGCTTCCTGTGCTGTTTATAACAGGAAAGCTTTTGTTGTGTTTTGTTTGGATTTTCTTCTGATTTCTTTTGTTCATCTATATAGCAAAGAAAACACAAAGTTTAAACTGACCTGATTTGGAGCAGATCCGAAGTTTCATGTTAAAAAAAAAAAAAAACAAACCACACATAGAAAACAAATACAGCCCTGGCAGACAGAAATGAAAGGCCAGCTATCCCTGTTACGCTGAAGACATCCACTTTTATTACATTACATATGATACAAGTCCTAGCTGTCAAAATCCTCAGGAGCACCTAAACAGATAATAAACAATCAGTGAAAGACTTATGGCTACATGTTTTTCATAGTATTGGAAATCACCTGGGAACCATATTTTAATGGAAAATACAGCTTGATGGAGACAAGCTTCATAGATTTATGAAGAAACTGCAGCACAAATCAAGTGGAGGGTTTAGCTTTCCAAAATGATATGGAAGTGCTAGAAAATAGCACCAAAAAAAAAAAAAAAAGAAGAAAGGACGAAGAAGGACAAGCAAAGAGGAAAGAAAGAAGTGCCCTTCTAATGATTTATGCTGTAGAGAAGGAATATGCCTAGTTGTGATCCTGTTACCCTTACTGCTCTTTGTGATTGTTATTCTTCCCCTAAGAGAAGCGGTCATGTTACATACTGACAGAAAGTTACACCTCTTCAATGTGATTTGTCCACTTAAAACAACATTTATCATGTTGCCAGTTTATAAATCATTTAGGCCAACTAGATTAAGGCTATAGGAAGCCAGCACCCCTAACTGATCCTCATGCTAGATAATTCACAGACCTGCATTTGTTTACACTAAACCTTATCAGCCAAAATAGTAGAGTCCGGTGCCAGCTGAGCTCCAGTTCCTTCATCTAAGTGAGAACACAGGACAAGGCACAGTTTTAACACATTGAGAGATAAACTCCTGCTTTAAATGAAAATGTACCTACATCAGTCCACACCATGCCACTGTCCTGAAAGGCTTCATTAACATGGACAGCTCTTCCTCTACACTTTAGAGGAGCAGAGCCTCTACACAGAAACAGGACACAAGCTGAAGAGGTTCAAGGTTAGCTCACATATTTAATCTATTTTGTATATGGGGACGTGGAAAATGTCCGTTTTTAACCTATGAAAAAACGTTGCCCCCCCGTTGAATACACACAGAAACAAAACAAATGACACTGTGCTCTTTGCTCTGTGTTCATCATCAATTCCAGTAAACTGAAATTGTCAAACTTGAAATTGGCCTTTTGTCCAATTAAAACTCTTCAGACTTTAGGAGGAGGCTGAAATACCAGCTGGGATACACGATACAAGCCCGCATCCCTGTATACAGTTACTGATACGCAGCGGGTGCCAGGCACCCGCTCACAGTATGCTTCACAGATGTACATGCAACGAGACAGCTCATACACAGAATGCAGCCCCCAACTAAAAGATTTTGATTTAACTTTGAATAAAACCCCCAAGCCCACACTTCTTATAGTGCTAGGAGATAAAAAAAAAGGCTAAGCATTAAAAAAGGATGAGCTTTGGATCCAGAGGATTCCAAACTAATTGAGAAGCAATTAATAACCTTAGGCCTGATGATCTTTACGTAAGAGACCTAGCAGAAGGGAAGAGGAACTACAGAGAAAACCTTGATCATTTCATGCCCTTTGCCTTAGAGGTGATTTTTTAAATCCACAAGGAAAGCTGTATTAGTCTGTGTAAAACACCAGCCAGCCAGAGTTCTTCCGCAGAATCTTGTAATCTGAACCTCTCTGTTGTTTTGTGATTGTTGTTGTTTTTAAAACAGCAAACCCTTAGAAAGTGAATTATTCTTAATCCAAACTATAGATGACAAATTACAGGAACAATATCACCCTATTCACCTTAGAAGACACAGGATGCAGACTTAGCACACCGGGCTTAGATGCTCTTCACACAGCATCACAGGCATCACTTCTGTTTTTAATTATAGGCACATGGACCAAGGGATCAGATTAAGACTTAGAGTGGGTCTTTTAGTGGTGCTTATGCACAGCTGCCTTTAACAGATCATCCTGGAATATAAAGTAAGCTATGCCTTGTCACAATTACCTTCACAACTGGGGCCTGTGCTTTTTTCAGTCATCACCATTGCTCTTCCTTCTGCACCCAGTTGATTTTCATTCCTCCATTGCTTTGCCGTCTTTCCTCTCTTTGGCCTCCTGCAGAATCTTCTAAACCCCAGGTGTGGAATTCAGTCCTATCCTCTTCTTGACACCACCTTCTAAAACACCCAGCACTTAATGCTAACACCCACTTTGCCAATGAGTTTTTCAAAGGTATGGTGATTGCTTCCTGAGGAGGTGGCTGTACAAAGATCCTTGTCTACATCTGACAACCTGTCTTGGAGAGAGGCTATTATTTAACTCAGCAAGGTTTAAAAGAAGCTGGAAATACACAGATGATTTTTCAGAAACAGCTACTGATTTGGGAGCAACCAGCTCAAGATGCCCTGGACCTGTTTTTTTCTCAGGTGCTCAGTATAATGCCTTGGCTTTGTCCCTTAACAATTAGAGAATATTGAATATTGACATGTGTATTGGGATATTTACTGTTTGGGTTTAACCTTAAATGAGAGCTATCTGTAAAAAGTGAACAGAACAGTAATAAATGAGGCAAGATAACTCACTTCTCTGCAGAGCAAGAGAAAGGAACCCAAACAGTTTAATAAGAAAGCTTCCCTTCAGCAAGGGCAACTTGTCTTTGAAGAGCAGTGGTCTGAGACCTGTAACACCCTAAGAGTTCAGCAAAGGCCTGCTGATCACTACAGAGGGAGAACTGGCCGGTCATCAAGAAAAGACATGCGTGAAGTGTTTGATGTTTTAACATTTTCTTTAGCTTCTGTTAAATCAAAGGCAAAATGGATTTTAGGATGGATGGATGCCTGGTCACCATGTACTGCTGGTGACAGACTCTTGAAGAAAACTTCTGGCAGAATGAACTCAAGCAGACAGGCCAGGGCCTGATCTGGCATGAATGGAAACCCGTTTCCAGGGGTGAATGTACATCTGATACCTGAAAGGAGATACTGAGACGAGGGTAGGGACAGAAATACAGCTCCTCTCTAATCATGACCCTGAGCACTCACAAGCCAGGCAGCTTCAACAGGAGCCCCTAGAGACCAACTCCTCCAAAATCCACTTTTGAAACATGAAATATACAGATTTACAGTTTCAGAGCCTTTGTCTGTAATTATTATTCTTTGATTCTGCAGAATATGAATCCGCTATATTTGTATAGGCCATAAAAATACAACGAGACAAGAAGAACGAGCCCCTAGGCAGCGTTTGACAAATTCGTCTCAGTGGGAGAAGCCCTCTCTAGGGAAGATTTTCTGTACCAAAAAAGCCTGCTAAACAAGGTTGTAAAAATGTTGGTGTTTAAGCAACAAATTAAGGGATCCACAGCTTCTGTGTCATTCTATAGAAAACAGCTTGCAGTTTTTTACAACGTAGAAGAAAAAAACTTAGTTCTAACAAGATTTATACCAAAAGCAAAACTTCTAAATTTAGAAACCTTTGTATTTGAAGATCCTCTTGAGCACTGAAGGTTTAATGGCACTTTTGACCAGAGCTAGAACACGTAGTAATTTCCACGACAGGAACTCCATTCTCTCTACTGAACTCCCCCATTGCTCTCCTTCAGCGTAAGATACTTTCTTACTTTCCGTACCCAAAACATTGCACAGAGCCAGTGGCTCTGATCCAGTGTGCCACAGCCCAGCCCAGAGGGGCTGCCCTTTGATGGTAGGTAGATAATAAAGTAGAATAATCTGTACAAATTTGGAACCCTGGCTACACCTTTGAAGCACACAATAGGGGTCACAGAAGTTTTAATATGAATGAGAGAAAGAAAAGAGAGAAGGATAAAATTATCAGAACAAGAGCATAATGGAATAACTAATTTTTTTTTTTTTTTTTTTTTAAAGGAAAAATCACTGGATTTCTTTTCACAAAGGAATCATATAATAAATTCATTAACTGGATGCACTACACGAGATGTTTAACATTAATCTAAACTCAGCATAACTCCACTGACTTCATCTACACTTCTCTGTACTCATACCAGCTACAAACAGAACTGAACCCAGAACAAAACCTGACTCTTCTAATACTCAGTCCAGGACTTGGCCCTGGATTGAAGGAAGCCCCCTCATTAGGACAACTGATGTTAGAACAAAAATAAGTGACCAGATGAAAAGACAAATGCAAGTGAAAGGGGAAGGCACCACTCTCCAGCGGTGACTGCTCCGGGCCTGAAACTGCTCCTCTGAAGCCAAGCGTGTGCCTGTCCCCCTTGCATCCGTGTCCACACTCAGCCCGGGGCCCTCTGTTTGTGTCTGGAAGCAGACAGAGGTCACTCATCACAACGAATCTAAAAAACTGGTTTGTTCTGCTCTACTCCAAGCAGCACAGTGATCTAGGAAAAGGGATGCTAAAACCAAGTGACTTCTAATCAGGCCCACTGGGAAAAGCAGTGGTGCATCAGACATACCAACAGCAGCGACAGTGCTCAGAAAGATGAAATGCGATCAGCAGTAGACAAGAGTTTGTGTAAGGGAGCAAAACTTTTCACCAAGGATCTCTGCATTAGTAACTGAATCTAGTAATTTGAATTTTGATTTATCATGTAATAGGAAAAATTTCCTGTGAAACCTTTTCCATGGGCAATAATTTCCCAAGAGAAATAAGTAGAGCCCTATTAATGGAGGGTTTTAAAAAACAAGACTTGGTAAAGCTCTCTGTATGCACACACACTATAGGGAAAAATCCTGCTTGGGAATAGCCATTATTAGGTGACCTCCCAGGTCTTTACCATTTCCAATTGCATTGCTTTTAAGAGCTTGGCACTGAAATGCTGTACAAAGTGACACCAGTTTTTCCACTCATAACTGAGCTAGAAAAACTATTTTGCAACAGAATTAAAATTAAACAGACCTCACAGAACAAGAAAAAGGTTTTGTTTTGTTTCATCTTATTTTACCAGTAAGTCACTGCTGCTTGGTTTAACAATAGACAAGCTTTCTCAGGTGATGGGAGAAATGAAAAATGTGAGCAGTTAAGAACTCCTGATCATTGAGGAGATATTTGAGACACAGAGCTCAATTAACTGCTAGCTAAGAGAGAGAGGAGAATATCGTCGCTTTTTGCCACTGTGTTTCAGCATAGCAAAGATACACACAAGATGCCAATCTTGCATCTGGATCTGAATTTCAACAGCCACAGCTGGATAGGGGTTGACATTTAATTTGTCAAGATTTTTTTTGTAATTGGGTAACACTAATACCCACTGTAATCCTCAGGCTGCCTTAACTGAACTTAAATTTCCCAGAATATCACATCAGACAGCTTAAAACTACTGCAACTACTGCTCCTCTGCCGAAACAACTGCACAGCAAAAATGTCATCATCTAATACCAATCCCACCTATACACATCCACAGTGAACACATGAATTTTGGCTTAACACTTTCCGAATCAAAGTGCACCAGATCAGACAGTATTTGTCTGGCAAATGTCATGGCAAAAAGACATGCAAAAAACCCCTCCTGACCTTGCTCTCTTGTGAGTAGAAGGATCCCACTCATCTCCACAGCCTGTAGGGATTGAAGGGAGTGAATCACTGATTACTCAGACCAAAATTCACCTGGGCCTAAGTCAGTGCCTGCACCTAACACAAGTGCCTGAAAATCTGCCAGATTGGAAACACCAGTGGCAGATCCTATTGCAATCAAATCTAAAAGTAGGAAGGCTTAGCGAAATTCAGATCTCAATTCAAACCTTTCCCTCAAATCCTGAATTCTAGGTCTGAGCTTCTGGGTTGGATGCATGTCTACTCCCAAAAAGATCAGCGTGAGATGAAAGCTAATGCTTTGCCCTCTTTACAATAGGAGACGATTAAGTATCTGTCACCTGGAAATCATGCCTCTTTGGGACAATCTCAGTGGAAGCTGTTACAGGTGTCACCTTAGCAGGACTTTCTGCTTGCTGTAAGATTTCTATTACTGCTCATCAGCCTTTGGTGTAGCATCTCAGACTTCTGAAATGCACAGACACCGGACAGAGAGAAGAACTGAAAGTTAAGCTAATATTCAGGGGAGAAGTTTTAAGAGGTGATTCCCATTTGGGTGCTACACAGTAGAGACCAGGCTTGAAACGTGTCTTTTTTTTAAAGTGGATACAATTGTTTAAACAACCTGAATGTAAATGGGAATGAAATGCTCTCCTGCGAGTTAAAACACTCCTTCCAACCTCTTCAGTTTGACCTCCCTAAATGTCAAAGTATTCGACATGTTTTAGGTCTCTTGGAGATCTGAGTGCTGACCATGGACCACTGATCAGCCAGAGAGCAGAAATAAGTCATGGAGAAGAGCAAAACGTCTTGCAATAATTAATTTGAATTCAGCCTAAATGCAAACCATAATGAAGATTTCCAGTAGGGGAAAAAGCACCCAAAGAACTGATAAAATACAAAAATCTTTACTAAATTAGCACTCTGCAAGTACCCTTCAACTCACCAAATCAGAAAAGGATGCACACTTTGATCACCCCAAAGTTCGGCATTGCTCATTTCAAGGGGAATGGGGTTGGTTCATTATAAAGACTAATCATCACCAAAATTTGAAATGTCTGGAAACCAGGTTTCTAGCCCAAATTCAACTTTTAGCTTAACTCAGCAAAGCAAGTAACATGTTTAAATGCTTTACTGAAAAACAACCTCGGAAAAGTACAGTGTAATTGATTTATGTCTGATAAACCACCAGCGATAAGGGATTGACCAAACATCTTCAATTCACCTCGGAAGCAATACAAACAACATTTTCTGAACTAGACGTCTCTTCTGGTCCAGCCTTTGTAGAACAAACTCCCTAGCAGAACTTTAAAATATTTCCTCTATACAACTGTGTTACAAATGTCACTGAAATAGCCCCTTCACAGTTGTCTGTGTCTGATCCCCGCAAAATCTATTAAGATAAAAATCAGTTAAAATGTGAGATAAGTATATAGTTAAGTGAATTAAAATATTCTTATTAGTTTCTGTTCTCAATAGAATTCAGTTAGAATTAGTCTACCCAAGTTCACCATTTGTTGTTCATCAACCCCAAATTACATGATCTTGAGCCAACTAGGAATAAATGTACACGTTTATTTTCCCTTAGGATTTGTACCCCTGTTATGATGGAGAGAGAAAGAACCAAGATCATTAGGAGGGCTAAAATGAGAATGTTGCAAGAGAACAAGAAAGCCCTCTACTATTAATTTTACTCATAGTGTCTTGGTACAGTCATATCCTCTGAAGTTAGAGCACACACATATAATCTGGGAAGTCTTCCAGATTTCTTTTTAAGGAAATGAAGTTCTCAACACTGGCTGCATTAAGAAGGGTATTTTTGGTTTTCCACAATGCCATCAGCAGTGCTGAGTAGGGCTCTGAACACATACTTGGATTTTGTGCAGTATGTAGCTCTGTCCTTGTAGAGCTAGAAAAGCTGTCATCACCATACCAAGTACGCTATGCATCCAGGTTTCCTAACAACTGTGCTACATCACATGTTGGTGCATTGCTCTACAACAAAACCCGTCACAGAGCTAGCCACTTACAGCACAGCTCTAATCCAGGATGTGAGCTTTCAAATAAAATTTTTTTTAAAAAAGAAAATACAGCTATTTTTGATAGTTATTTCAGCTATTTTGACTGTGAAAATAATCTTCAAAATGCACATTCATTACATGAAGACATTTTCACTGATAACTACAAAACTTAAAGAATCCCCAGTATTTCCCAATACCTACTTCTCCATGTAGCAGAAGTATTTAGTCAATGTGCTAATGCCGCAGTCCGAAATTGTTTCGCCTCCCTCAAGTTTCAAAATTCTCATTAGTTCTTCTCTTGAGTGGCCAGTCCTCCAGCGTTCCCTACCATAACTGCTATGAAGTATTTCCACAAACTGAGAATGAATATATTAAGTAAATAAACAATAATTTTTAAAAAAAAGGGATTATATCAAACAAATTAGGGTAACTAGAAATCTCTGTACCTTGGGATTGTATCCTTGCTATATAATAATGGAGACAGAAAGAATAAAGATCATTACAAGGGCTAAACCAAGGATATTGCAAGAGAACAAGAAAACCTCATCTGCTGGATTGTTTAATTGACTTATATGGAGTTACACGGATTTGCACAGGTAAAGACTGCTTCACTCAGCTGAACTAGCAAAGACCATCACGCCGAATGCAATGTCAAAATACAATATTCAGTACATACTACCTTTACTTATGTCAGATTTGAGAACGTCTCCATTTCAGAATATGAAGAAGATATCACTGAATTGCCAGGGTGTCGCAGAACCCAGGAATCTTGCCACTTGTTCACAGTGGAGTGTTTGGGATTAAAACATTTCTCGTGAATAAATTAATGAAGTAATACAAAAATTGACAGCTCAGCTATAACATCTGCTCATTCATAAAAAAGTCACTCCACCCAGCTGAGTGGGTGAAGTAAATTTTACAAGGTTGAACTAATGTAGGTACTGATGGAAATATGACCTTTTTTAATCAGCATAATTTCAAAATAAATTCTTAAGTAATAAAAAATTAAAACACATGCTATAGCAAGTGGAGTGAGATGATCGGGATTAATCAACCATGGCTGTACTCGGTTAGTAGGCCTGCCCCATTAGTCCCTAACCTTCTCTCCCACCTGCAAAGAAATGTAGAGCAAGTTGCACAGAGATCTGGCTTATGCAACAAACAGTTGTTTGAGGCAGTATTCAAGTATGTTTGAAATGATCTGAAAAAGTTCAATCTATATTGAGTCATTTCATTTTTCAGGACAAAGCTTTCACAAATAACACATCATTAGAAGAAAAGAGAGAAAGGTACCAAACATTTGAACAAATTTTCTGAAAAGAGTTTGAAATGAAAAAGATCTCATCAAGAAAGCTCAGCCCATTACTAGCATAAGACATAAATGCCAACTCAACAAAATTAAGCACCAGCTGAACTTTAAGCAGAAATTTTCTTTCAAGACATCAGGTGTCCAAAAGCAAAACATCCCATCTTTACTGACGTGTAAAAGCAGAGGGAAACCTGGTAAGAACTCAGAATTTCAAACATACAGGTGCCATGGGAAAACATGAGTGCTGCATAACTGCAAGGCCTAGTTTAAGAATAAACCCACTTTAAATAAGAAAAATATAAAAATACAGAAACACAATAGTTTATTGTGTATCTCAAAGGAGCGTTCTGTGAATCTGCCTGTTCACCTGATGGTTACAGGTATGAGATGTAAATGCTGTTCTGACCCTAGTGCACATAAGCACCTCGATAATAACATTTCTCTGTCATAACCACATTAGAGCTGCAAATGTCCATGCATGCACATGTTACACTGGGGCTATTCAGCTGCAGCAGGATTACAGTGCAAATTGGTTTGACCTATGTATGTAATTTTACTATCTTCACAGGGCTGCACTCTCTTCTTGCTGATATGCTCAGTGATTATTTCTTGTCTTTATCTGTTGTGCTTGTTTGTTTGCTTATTTAAGTGGTAGCAGCGTAGTGACCATGACAAATAGCTTGGAGGACTCCAAACAGTTGAGTATTTTCTCCTTTAGCAGCTTTATAGCAACTCTTTATCAGCAGCTTCTTCATTCCTGTGCCTTGAGAATACTTCCATTGCTTTGTGGTTTTTCTTCCACTGATGCACGTGCATCACTCACCCCAAAGCTCTGACTCCTGCAGTCCCTTGATGGATCTGCTCAGGGACTGTCTGAGAGCACATCTGCCAACGGGAGTGGCTGCAGTGGCCTGTTAAGGGCTACTCTCCTTTTCATTCATTTACAATTAGCTCTTGGTGATATGTTTTAAGAATGAAGCTCTGAGCAGACCACTCAGAGGAGATCAGACGGGAAAAGACGCTTTGCAAAGATGCTCCAAATGTCCTTAGAGGCTACTAACATAAATCTACACACTGCTGTCAGGAAACTCCTGCGTTTTGGCTCTCCTAGGCATAAGTTTTTCCACAAGGAAAGTCCCTTGCCTCTCTGACTGGCAGGAGGAGGAAAAAAAAAACAAACAGCAACAACAAAACATGTTCACAAGGCTGCTGCATTCAGAGAATAGTGTGCAAGGAGGGGGGGCAAGCATTTTGGTTTAGTTTAAGAAGACTGACCTTACAGTGATGACACTGAAGCAGCTACACAAATCATGTTTAACACTGCAGCTTCATGTGTATTCAGAAGCTAGCCTTAAGTTAATATAGTGTATTTTCAAAGTTACTATACGGTGCATGTTTAGAACTCCAAATGGAAGCCATTCCCCTTGCTCAGCATGTGAGATAAACCTGGTAAATTAGAGATTTGTTTATATTCTGAGCAGGTAACAAGAAAACAACATACCTACTGCAGTTCAAGGATTGCATTTCAAAAGTGGACTACAGTACATTTGCACTCTGGTATCATATTTATATTTGTAACTCTTGTGTATTCTGCAAGTAGCAGGAATAGTTGCTCTCTAAAGCCTTTTGGTAAAAAGAATAGCATTTCTACAGTGATTAGACTTGTTTAGATCATCTTATTAATTTCAGAAATCATAATTCATCTGCAAAGAGCTGTGTTTCCCAAAATCTATATGCACTAGGGTTCTGTTGATAGGCAAAGTCTAACTAGGAAAACTCTAACTTCTGATTTTACAAAATCTGCTTTGAGCATAATTAGGTTTTCATTGAAGGCATATTAAGCACCTACCAAACCGGGGCCCTTATCCACGGCTGAGGCCTCCAGACAACTGCCCCATATAAATGATAAGTAATCACAATAAAACAAGTTCTCAATTAATGTAATTGTAAACTGCTAACTTGGTCAGAACCCAAGGTCACAGAGAGATACTGAGCCACATCAGCAAGTGCATACAGATTGTGGAAGTGATGTAACCTTGCGCTATGGAGAGCATCTCGGTTGTGTTTCATATGTACTCTTCACAATTCTTACAAGGGATAGTTCCAGCTCAGGAACAAAACCAGCCTTGCTCCAAGGGTATTGTATGTAAAGATTAACAGTGTCAAATGGTGACAGCACTATCGTAAATTCCAAGCACACAAAAACTAAGATGTTAAATCCTATCTCTATAACTTCTGTTCCTCTCAATGCGAAATTCAGAAGGTGTTGAATGGAAGTGATCACAGAAAGTAGTAGCTTGATTGATAAAGTCCCTATCTGGTCATTTACGATCTGGCTGAAGGAGAAGCAGCTTTTGCCAGACAGAAAAGCAATTAATCTGCAAACAAGCCGAGGAACAGCAGGGCTGTGCATTGGAGTCTCAGGCTGCTGGGAGCTCATGAGAGGAGATAAGACTGCAGCCTGCTATTTATTGTACATTTTAATTAAGTGCTTGTTAACGGCAGTTATCTTAACAGTCATAAAATTACTGTTGTAATGCATTTTGTTTGAGGAAAAAAAAAAATTGAGGGAGCCGAAGGACTTTATGAAAGCAGTCACAGATTGCTTTCACTTTAAATCAAAGAATAAATTCTGAAGAGGAGGGATGTTGCAATGATCTAAGCCGAGCCACTAATGGTTATTTAATGTGGCCATCAGTGTTTGTAAGTCCCTAGCATACGGAACGTACACAATAGCCTCCAAACCCTCTTTAACACTTATTTGAGATGACAGGAAAAATGAAACCGTTTGTGCTTTCAATGGAAAAGCAATCATTGGTACATTATATTCTGCTTGCCCTATCATGCTAATGCATGGTAAAAATGTCACCAAATGTATTTAAGGACCTGATGGAGTGTTGCTGTTTGATTCCTGTTACCGGGCTGATTAATAAAAATCTTCAATTTGTATGTAAATGCAGTGGGGTTTCATATCATCCGCATACCTGCACCTGGAGAAAATAATAAACTGAAGTTTAATGCAGCAATTATAAGCATTTATGGAACTCTTTAAAGAGGCTGCCTGCCTCCCCTGACCATCAAGATGAGATATTCACAGAGGAATATTACTGATGCTCAGACAAGCAGGGCTGCAGATGGTCCCCAGTGCAAATGCTGCCAATGCAGATTAACTCACTGACTCATACTCACTTTGGTACAACAATGTAAGCTACTTATTGTTAGACAAAAGTGTCATATTTTTCAAAAATCAAATTGAACTGTTCTTTGGAGTAGTATGAAGGGTGGTAATTAACATTTCAAATGAGGTGTGTTTGCATCATTTACACTTTTCCTGACATCATTTAATTCCCTTGTGCATATGTTCCCATGACAACATCATCACCACAGATAAAAATTGCATCGGTACAACAGAAACTCTTCAAGATATATGACAACAGATGTTTGTTTGTTTTTTTTAAATCCCTCTAATGATCTTCAGACTTTTAACCAGTGACCCCCTAATGGCTGATCCTTAATAAAACAAAGTATGCAGCTATTTGCATCTTCACAGATGGATATTGGAAAGGGTTTGTGGTTTGGGTACTAATGGAATAATAAGTACCATGTATTGGATATGGTCATGCGGAGGAATACATTACAACATAGATAGATATCAGCTTTGATGTATGCCCATGCACAAGCTCTGCTCACACAGCAATCCATGATTAAGTGCATATGACATAGATGTTCTTAGTTTCTTGTAAACATTTGCTAATCTGCATTTGCAAATTTCAGTGAATGTGCTCAAAATGAGAAACAAACATATTCAACTATAATCCCCGTGAGACACTGCAGTGGATAAATTATTGTTCTATTGTTTCAACACTATTTTTATTAGAGTGCAATTCTTCACTAACTATTAGCAGGGTACCAATGCATTTTAATGACTGTGATGCTCCTCACAGATTACAGCCAGAGAACGAAATCAGTGAGCTACCAAAAGCACAACTATAATTAGTCTCTTATTTAATAGTCTCAGACAAGGCTTTAACTTATCCCATCCACAGCTGAGTGCTCTGTTGACACTGAAGAGCTGTTTTTATTCTGCTTCCCATGGTGCATGATCAAGCCACTCTCCTTAAAGAAGTTTAGTGGAAGATCACCCCTGTTTTTAAGCCAGCCTCCAGCTTGTCACCAAACAATAGTTCTCAGGCCCAGCTGTGGCACATTTGGCTAGCACACAGCACGTACCGCCTGAAAAGCTGTTCTCAGCTTTTCTGGGGTAAAAGCAAAACACATACCCTGCTCAGATAGTAATTCAGTATTTTAACCAAAAAGCACACCAAGACTCACTTTTAGGCATGCTCTTTGACAAGTAACTGTTCTAGAGGCAGCTGCCCAGTGTTGTGCATTGACAGACTGAATAAATCCTTACCAAGAAAGCCTCTCCCTCCAGATGTAGCTCTAAATCTAAATTCTAAGCAATATTGTAACTGTTGAGGGGAAAGCATCTGTTTTAGAGGTCTCCAGACCCAAAGAGAAGTCAGAATCCATTCTGGGGGAGAGGGGCTTGGCACTTATGAGCCAAACAATTGTTTGTTTACCATCCTAAATAGCAAGTGTAGATTCAGACAATCAGCAGCACAACAGCATCACAGAGGAAGAGCTGTACTACCAAGATGCTTCACAGAAACGTCACTCACTATATTCACTGTTAGGTGACATGTCAGACAGAAACTAACCAGAAGCTTAGTGACCTGAGAACTTCAGGTGAAGGGGGCTGTGTACATTTGCTGTTCACTCCCTCCTTTCTAACTGCTTATAAAATGACTAATTGGCTTTAGACTGCCCTAGATTTTTGAAACCCTGTACCTACATCCTTGTGTCTACACACACATGCATCTACACACCACTTATTTGTTTTCTAGTTCTATAAATCTTTCAAGAATCTCACTATTAAGTCCCAAACATGTAGGCTCTGAGCCTTTGGGCAACAGCCCCAAGCTGTGGTTTGTAGAGCCTATTTAGAGCAGTACATGAAATGCTTGTTGATGGCTTGAAAGGAGCTGGACAGCTACACTGTGATGGCATCTCATTTCTACCTCTTTGGACACCTCACCAGCTCGTTACAGAAGGAAGTAACTTAAAGGGAATTTTAGTGTCATTCAGTCAGTGGGAACCAGGAGAAAGCCAGCTAGAAAGTTCTGACAAGGGCCTTAATGTATAGCACATACTGTGAAAAGATCTGTGGTGTCCTGAAGTTCAGTCTCCTATGGCAAAGCTGCTCTGTGAATACAAATTGTTTTGTCCAGGAAAAAAAAAAATCATCCTGAAATAATGTACTTAGATATGCTTTGAATACTTAAAAAAAAAAAAAACTAATATAATACTGGATCCCTGCAGATCTGCTGGACTTTTAGACAGTAAGTCCATTTTGTAGTCATCACTGGTATATTCTACTGTCCTCTTCACAGCTCATTACAGCTAAGGCCAGCTTCACATATTTGCATGCTCATCTAGTTATATTTGTTATAGCATGGGTGTTTGTAACCCAGTGTAGTACAAGCTGTAGTGTTGATATAGTAACAGCAGCGTAAACATGCCCTACTTTTGTACAACATAGGGCTGGCCTACGTGGTAATGTGACTGTATAATAAGCTGCAGTATTCAGGTATACTATTAACTCCACGCTAATTACTGCATGTTCATATAAGGTGAGGTAGCTTACTCTTATGCAAAACAGAGCAAACGACTTCACACAAATGCCCTCATATTGCTTGCTAAGGCTACATCTAGTAGCCTTACCAGTAAAACAAATTAAACATGCTAGGGAATATGCCAGGGCACCAAGGCTGGATGGCTCCAAAAAGCTCATGTCTCTGCACCGCCAGAGCAAACTGGCTGCTTGCAAACCCCCAGCCCGCTCGAGCTCCCAGCCATGGGCAGAGGGCTTCAGCACAGGGTGGCTGGTGGTGGTAAAAGCCCTCCGAGCGCTTCCCAGCGTGGCTTTCCATGTGCCAGCGCTCAGGAATGCTCCCCGGCATTGTTTAATTTCCTAGTCTAAATGTAGCCTAAGTCTCTGCATGCGGGAGAAGGGCGAACACCAAAGCTATTTGGCAGTCACTCCTCCATGCGGGTAAGCATTTTTTCACTCCTGTGTACGGGAAATATCAGCATATTTGTATCAAATTAATTATCAGCAAAGTTAAAAGTAGTAAAACTTGTGTTTAGACAAGGCTTTAAAACTCCTTTCTTCTCCATTCGGAAAGTTGGTTTTACTGTTCTTCTACAGTATTTTCAATGGTTTCATGTATCATTCCCTGTTGAAGGCCAGGACTCTGCATGGTTTGGTGGAAAAGAATGGGTCTTATTACTCTGAGTTTTATTTTAGTTTTAAATGACCACTGTAAGGATAAATTGCCTCAAAAATACCTCCAAATCATTAGAAATACTTCCTAACCTTGCCATAAAGATTTCTTTTACCACTGCGACCTTAATGAGAATGTTTCCCTTAAGAATTGCGGAGAGTTTTATGAGAAAGCAACAACAAAACAGTGAGAAACCTTGGCAACACTGAGAAAAAAAAAAAATCAATAAAAGAAAAAAAACACAAAACAAAAATAAAATAACCTTTCAGAAAAAAGGCCAATACCAACTTTTAAAATGACCAAACTCTAATATCTTCTCATTTGTAAGTTTAATTTGTTTTCTGTACTATTTTTATCTCACTGAACTGTTATTATGTGAAGTACAGAAAAAAAGGTCTTTTACTTAGAAGAATTCTTGACTAGCTTTCTCCTAAATATGATATTCTTGGGAAAACAGGATATCACTTTAATAGATGGAAAGAACAGTCCACAGCCACAATACACAAAACCTGATCTACAGCCTTAGCTAACCCACTGCTTCACATATGCCTAGTTTTAAGCATGTGACATATTCCCTAAAAGCCACTGATTCCCATCAAACACCTCAATGGACCTAAAAGTGAAGCATCAGTTTGAGCATCCTGCCAAACCTATGCCTAGCATACCATAATATAACCTCAGCCTACCTCCAAAAAAACAAGAGTAAATACAGCGTCCCAAGGAACAGCAATAAAGGCATAACCCTAAAGATAGTGAGAAGCTGTCACAGCCCTAAAGAGAACATTTTGGAGAAAACCTAACCTCGCTGATATTCACAGGTCTTCTGCGCTCTGTTCCAGAGGAGCAGGAGTTCTCTCAATGGAGACATTTTGTCTATAAAAAACAAAGCCTGACACCCCCCCAAAAACCACGCTTGCTGTATATTCTTAAATTAGCTGATTCCATTTAAAACAATAATTTCTCTTCCCTCATTTTGGTTTCAAACTATGGCCATCTTTAACCCAAACTATTGGTATTTTGCTAACGTGGGGGCTCTATTCAAAAACACTACCACACAACAGCAAGGGCTTTCTGGTTAGGATCAAGTGAGCGGTCTCCCAAGAAGACTCATACAGGTCCATGGGACCAGCTCAGATGTGTCCCAGGGTGCTGAGGGAGCTGGCTGACTGCATCATAAGGCCACTCTCTATCATCATGGAAAGGCCCCGGAGGCAGCCTTCAAACTGCCACACTAGGCTGGCCTGCATCTTCCCTGGGTAGAAGCTCTTCATGAGATAAGCTCTGGGAAAGGAAGGCTCAAAAGAAAACTCTCAGATTTTGGCACATTTTCCCACTGCACATTCATTATTCGTAAACACTCGTATTTCATTAAAAAATTATAATTTTATGTTTGGCTTTTCAGCAAAAATCCCCACATTTTAAATAAAATTTTGTTAAAATTTCTATTTAGTGAAAAAGCATTTTTTCCTCTCAAAAACCAAACTCTTCTGTTTAGAGCCTTTAGTTGATTGACAGTTCTGGGAAGGGACAGGGACAGTCCCTTCACTAGTTAACTCATTGATTTATTACACAATTATGCCATTTCAAAAGCCATTCTGAAAAAAATGCCTCATGTTCAGTTATACATTTTGAAATTTGGTGACTGCCACAGCTATATGGCATTTCTTTTTTTAAAAAAGCAAATAACTTTTCTGTATTGAGAACTGATTCCTCTTATATATTAAAGAAAAAGTTGTTCTTGAAGCAGCAAGAAAGTGAAACTATCCAAACAACAGAAAAAAACCCTCAACACTAAAGATTGAAACTCCCCCAATTACATGTTCTTCTGAGCCTTTATTTACAGTAATATCTTTCAAAGGGATGGAAAGGACTCTCATCCTCTATGTCCATGAGCTTCCCACTGAGGAAGCCAAAGAATTATGCACTGCAATGATTCTTCCAATATTCTCAGCATCTTGACTGAGACCACCATCTTTTCTACATCACAGATACAACATGGCATAAAATACTGACCTCTTCCAAGCTGAGTTAAATAAACAAGTGAAAGAAGTGGTCCTATAATGAGACTACACTTTATCAGACCTTAAATAAGTAATCACTATAGGAAGAGAAGTAGAACTCCAACTGCTTTACAGTTTTCGACAACTGCCATACCAGGTCTGATACCGTATTTGTATTTGTAGTGGAAGTCAAAGAACTGAATAAAATAAAGTCTTACCTTCTGATCCCCTAGTATACATGTTGACAAGTCCTTTTAGGATGTATACCAATAGTTAGGATGTACACTGTTTCACAGATCTTTGAAGAAATGTAGTCTATTTATGTGCAGAAAAGTACTTTTTAAAGTTCAATATAATGACCAATATTTATTCAGAGATCCTAAAGTGCTCTGCAGACTTCACAGACTGAACTATATAAGCAGAGAACATTTTACCAACCACTGAATTCAGGTATCTCAAGCACGGAAGACAGCAACCATTTAATACGACACCACAATACCATATCTGAGTTGAGGATATGAAAAAAAAACCAGGAAAAAAAAAAGTAGCTATAACTTAAACTAATCTCTCAAACTCTGGCCAGTGCAACAAAACTTACATTCCTCCTTCTGCTAGAAGCGCCTACATATCTTTAACGAAACGGCCACAATCTCAATATTACGTCTCACTGAGAAAGTTATCATCTTCTCCATCCGGTGTCCCTCCCGGTTCCCATCACTAGCTATTACATTGATCCAGAAACTGACTCCAAGGGAAAAATACCACTCACTAATTACCATAGAGTGGTGTTCATTCAGCACTTCAGTTTTCCTTGGAGGCTTCTTACCCAAACATTAACCCTCAACCAAACCAACCTCAGCTGTTTCAACATTCTCTTTTTCTTTTTTTTTTTTAATATGTATATAAAAAAGAAGAACCAGACCAGTTGCAGTCAGACTTCTTGGCAATTTAACATTTTTAACCAAAGTAATTTATAAATTATGCAAGTGGAATATTTATTTATGTGAAGAATGTTGTGGGTTTTTTTAAAGGTGGGATTGGAACTGCTTTTATATAGTAAGTGACTGAGAAATCTCTGAATGTTGTCTTGTATACTTCATGCTAGCAGCAACACTACAGAACAATTTTGCTTTTGTTGAGGGCCTACGTACACTTTAATTAAATACTTTAATTATGAGACAGTTGCTTATACAGCTATGTGAACTGAAAATGGTTTGGGTGTTAGTTTTTGATCTGTCCTAATATAAAAGATAGTGTAATTTAAACATAACAAAACTAGAGTGTTCTTCTCTCTGCAGTAAGAGGGGAAAGACACACAGCGGGAACTAAGCGAGGACTTGAAAGGAGCCGTGCTGGATGTCTATCAGGGTCCCCCCTATTTGCATACCAAAGGTCCCAGACATCTGGGGGAGAGTCTGTGCGGTGCCTCACTGCCGTCTTCTGCGGGGCCTGTGCCGAGGGAATTCTCCCCAGCCAGAAATGGGGCTTCCAGCCCTTTTATGCTGCTCCGGCCTGTTTACGTACCATAACGGGGTCAGAGCACAGGAAGAAATCGTAACCCTACGTTTGAGGAAGAGAATGCTGCAAACCGAAGGACCTGGCCACATGTGGGATTCAGTCATCAGCAGCAACTCTGGTAACTGGCGCTAATGTAAACCCCAAAAGTAGAACAAAAAACCTCAGCTCAGCTGCTCCTGCTTGAATCCTACTTTGAGGCTAAAGTCACATTGGAGAAGTGCATCACAGAAATGCTAAGTATTTTCTTTCCAGGCTATTTTTAGAAAATTGCTGAAGAGCAAGCAAGATGTATACCTCTGCCATGTACATTGTATTTTCCACACATGCATCAATAACGCAGTCAGGTAAGTATGTGTCATATATGAACATACACACTCAGAGTGAACACCATGTTATTTTTTTATTCTTCTGGATGTTCTTTGGAGATGCTTTCCCCCCCCCCTTCCCCCGCTGACCACCAAATCACCACACAGCCTCACAGTGTACTGCTATGCTTGGACGTCCTCCAACTCTGGACACTCCAGAGTGTAAAGTCAAGTAGAGAAAGGAGGAGAATATAGAAAGATGAAGGGACTGAGAGGAAGGAAACTATCAAATATCACAATCCCGACAAGCTATTACTTTTCTCTGGGATCAGCTAGAGGGTTAGTAATACTATTCTAACTCCATGCCTAACAATAGTAGCAAATTAGTAACAAATTAGTAAATGTAGTAAAACAATGACTACCAAATGGACTCATTGCAAGTACAACTTTGAATATTGCACTCTAAAGCTCAAAGCAGATACTGAACGACACTTTTGTAAAATACTGTTTTGCATAGACTGACAACATGAGTTGTGCCCAGATATGTAAGACTGCAGGGGCTGGGGTGGGCAAATGAACTATTTTAAACCGCAGCATATTAGCAGGAGAGCTGGCTAAGTACTGCAGCATTTGAAGTTGTTTTAAAAGGAGATATTTTGATAAAATTTATCTGCTGTAAAACCAGTTTAAAAATTCCCAGTACATTTTTTAATGGAATCCCAGCTCCAGTGTATCAGGTAACATGTCTTAGGGAAACAAAGCATTCCTGTTTTTCAGTCAACTAATAATCAGGTTGCATTTGGTACCCCTTAATGGAAAAGAACAATTGCTATTAAAGGAACATAGCAATTAAATCACTAGAGCTAAATTGCCACATCCTCCCAGTTAGCGTTAGGAGTGGGCTTTTTGTGATGCAATCTCCACCAAAATTTCTTCACGAAGATTCTCTTGCAATGTGTCACGGGGGGGAAGGCAAAGATTTGCTCTCCACCTCTGCTCAAAAGTTGCTCCTAATTGTGGAGGAACTTTCAGATTTTGGGAGGCCAAAGCTCTCCATTCAGAGGCCCCAGATTGCCACAGCCAACCAGAGCCATCTTTGCCACGATCTCCCCTGCTTTCGTTGAGATAGAAGGTCCCTACAAAAATTAATGTGGTTTGCAAATGTATCACCTTTTCATTGAAACTTTTCTGGTAGGAAGGTGCATGTTATTCACCCCTCAGCTCCATCTCCAAGCTATATTCACAAGCACATATGGTAGAAGTATATTCACAAGCACATATGGTAGAAGCTTCCACAGCAAGTAAGTGGGGTGGGTATCACAACCAAAGTACTCCAGTTGCTGTTCTGAAAGCAGGCATTGAGGTCTTCATGTAGATGCACAGATCTCAGAAGCATGATCTGGCCCCCGGACATGATAGGTTTCCTATAAAGAACAGCGTTACTATAATCCCTCTCTTGTCATGAAATATTCAATTTTCTTTTTCATTCTTAGAAAATAAAATGCTAAATTACCCAGTTTAGTAGGTCAATGTCAAAACTTATGATGAAAAAGAATCTTCCTAAGAGAGTTTCTTAAAACCTGTATAATCAGGTTGGTAATGCTGCCCACAGGGAAAACCCATTAGCAGAAATCTCTAACACATTTCAAAAAGCTAAACCTAAGTGGATTGTGGGTGTGCCTAACTGTTTGTTATATTGCAAGCAGCCCAACTCATCCGAAAGCGTTGCTACATCTCAGTGCATCGGTTTCCCTCTGCACGTACTTGGTGTAGAAATCTGCTAATGCAGCCAGTAGGCAGATTTTATGAAGATGAAGAAAGTAGATTTCATCTTCCGTGCATAACTGGCAGAAATTTTGTAGCCGTTTTAAAGGGTTAAACTCTACTCCTGAACTTCAATACTCAGAAATTCTATGCACTCTCTTTTTAGAGTACTCTTCCTTCCTTCCTATCCGCTAACACAATAGGGGAAGCTTTGTTATCATTAATCATCTTCAGAGCCCTGGAGATTCTCTGAGTACGAGCACTGCTGCAGCCTCACTGGAAAAACCCATGCAGACACACACCAAAGTTTCTGTCCCAGTTCACCCAGTGCAGATTTTCATTAGTGACTGGATTTATGAGCTGGGGACATGGTCAATGGTTCATCTAAGTCAAAGGAACTAAATCTTTGATAATTATCACCAGAATCAATATTTTCAAATAAAGGATTTGAACTATTTTCTCCCTGTGCCATGAAGATCTGTAATCTGAAGGGGGGAAAAGAGATGGATTTTTCAGTATAAAGCCAAATAATGTCTTGCACTGCACAAAACATCACAAAATATTAGAAAAGGTAAGATAAACAGTCTGAACAGAGACGGAAATGTATCAAAAATGATACATTTTTGAGAGAGAATGATTGTGCCTTAACAGAAAACAATTTATCCAGACAAAACACCTTAAATAGCAGGTACTGTATGAGTTTAGCAGCAACTATTTGACTAATTCATCTTGTCAGCCTCCTAACAAATAGCCCCCAAAAAAGCAGCCTGTCTCGTCATTTCTGGAGACTTTGAAGGAAAAGGATATCCTGTAGAAATTAAAGAAAAGCAACATGGCTGAGAAAACATTTGTAAATAAGTCATCAACATTCTGATTAGATCTCTAGCTCCTTGATCTAAATGTCTTGGTTTTTTCATGCATTCTGCTACATATAACTCATTTAAAAAATACACTTAGTACAGAAATAAACAAAGACAACAAACACAGTCCTGATTTTTCAAACAGGCTTTTTATCTGCAGGTGCAAATTCTGCACTTATTTATAGCTGTTTCCTCAATTTAATGCCTACTCTTCATAGTGCTATATTAATATACCCAATTGCCTCTCTGAAGCTGGAAGATAGGAGGCTCAGATGTGGAGAAGTAAGTTTTTAAAACTCTTCAGACAACACTTATGAATTCCCCAAACAATCTGGCAACACAATTCTGTAACTAAAAACAAAGCAACAGCTTCTGACTGAGAGTCCAGTTTCAGCATCCCCAGTGCCATACAGATTGCACAGTGCATTTGTGCTTAAACTATGTGAACACCAAGTAGTTGTGCAAGTGCATGTCAAGTTAAATGTCCCTACCAATCCACAAAATGATTATTTTTATGCATAATTGCAGTAACTATGCATGCAGGTTAGGCCCATAGCATTGATTTTACGTGCCTACCCTTGTGCTGCTACAATATTGATAATTTGAATCTAATTTATTCTCATTGTTTATACAGCTAACAAGATGCTGTATGTGTACACAGTGGGCTGTGAGCTAAGACTTTGTGTCTTGCTCCACAGCAATTGCAATCTGAACAAAAAACCTGTGCACTGGAGAGCGGGTTGGTCTTCACTCCACTGAGAAACAGAAGGGAGGAAACAAAAACATGCAACAAGAGGTGTCAGGAACAGTGAGGCAGAGGGATTGGGCAGAGCACAACAGAAATAACCAGGCACGTGACATAAAAGTTCACAGCAAAGATGAAGACCTGGGACTTGGAGACTTCGGGAGGTATATGGAAATGCCATAACTGCAAGGCTTTGAACAATGGGACTGCGGGCACATTTTGCAGCAAATTTCCATTTATAAAAAGGGATTTTCAGTGTTTTCCTACTTCAGAAGAACATTGAGAAGATAAATACAGTAAGGAAGAAGAGGTGGTGACCAAATGGTGGCAATAGTGACCAAAGCTGTGGACATAGTAAGGTATATTAAGAGAGGATCTGGCAGGTTAGGGTAAGAGGTCTGACTAGTATGCAGCAGGAGATGCTAACAGTAACAAATTATCTCCCTTCTACCCCAGACAACGTCTGCTCCCTCACCTACCGAGACCTCTCTCCAAAGGAACCAGGCTATAAGGCCACATTTATGACACAGTGCTCATTTGAAGTCAGGTTGCCTTTAGCAGGCTTCAGAGCAGGCACACCTGAGATGGGTGGTCTCAGCAAGCACAGTATTCTCACCCAGGCATCTTTTATCTGCCAGCCCCCATGTTGTGGAGCCTGTTCTCTCAGATGCTTTATCCCATCATTTAAATGCTGCTTTAGACAACATTTTTTTCCTCCTTTTGATTGATGTCCAGCCCAGCACATTATCCATTCCGTTAAATTGATGTCACTTTCTTTAAGAGCCTAAGCATTACTCTAAACTGTGTTTTAATTGCTATTTATATGTCCCTCAAGTGTGCAGAACCATGAATTGTTCAGCAAAGGCCAGGACATTTTATAAATAAAATCCTCACTTGCTACTGAGAATGATAATACTAGCTGGCAGCATCTGGATACACTTTCAAAGTGAAGATTTTACTTTTACAAGACAAGGCTAAAAACACAGATGGCATAAGCTAGTGTGAAACCTGCAGAAAGCTTTTTTCCCCCCTGTTCTTCGAATACCATCGTAAGTCGGTGAGTGGGAGGAAAGTTAAAGCTTACATACATCCCAGCATGCCAACCCATGCCCTACTGAGATACTTGACTGTCTAGTGCTTCTAAGCAGCTGGAAAAATGTCGAACTGTCATCACTGATTAAAATGGGATTTTATAGAAAGCATCACACATATTGTCAGAATTCTAGACTTATTTTGCACGATGGAAATACAAAAAGTTGCTAATTTTGCTTCAAAACAGATTTTCTTCACGTTTCCCTCTGTATTCTACTAGTATTTACTCAAGGCTATACATATCCAGTAATTATGGACTCCACCTTGTTTTGGAGAGTTGGGGGTTTACCCACCATGATTTTTCACTGGAAAGCCTGTATTCCTCCTAAACAGCCTGGAATCACGCAGATGTCTGCACATCAACATTTCCACCGCTTGCTGTCTCCAGGCTCATTCCTGAGCTCTTGAGCGGAGCTGATACTGGTGATTTTGATCTCCATGGCTCACCTGCAGTTCCCTGCCTTTCCCTCCCTCAGCTAAGGAAGTAACTAGCTCTATTGCAGCAAGCACCTTGTTAGAGATAAGAGGCCCACATTACCAAGGACATACTGTATTAGCCTTTACTATTTGACACACTTTTGGATTGACAACCCAGAGCCACTTGACTTCCTTCTCCTCTTGCCATCATGAGATTTACCGTTATTTTAATTTCCCTAACCTTGAGGAATGGAGTGAGAATGATACTTTTTTACCTGTACTCTCTATTAGGTGGCAAACTTAGTGTGACGTGTAATCCCTTCCTATGCGTGTGCAAAGATGGCATCAGCCAACCTTGCTGATACTCACTCACCAAAACCTCCATGTGAACAAGACCTAGAAGGTACTTGATGCTGAGCATGGAGAGGGAAGATCTGAGAGTCATCAGCAGGTAGGAGATGGCACCTGCTCCCAACAGTGTTACAGAGGGGGACAACTAAAGCTTCTGTATCCCAGGCCAATGCTGCACCACCAGCCTAAAACCCAGCTGGCCATGCTGGGGCAACCTGACCCTGCTGGTAATGCAAGGGAGAGTCTGAGTGATGCTCCACACAGGCCCCTGCCCAACCACCAGCCCCCGCTCGCTGCCACAGAGCTGCCCACAGCACGTGCCCTCTGTAATGGTGTCTTGTTAAAGGATTAATCACTTACAGATTCAGCAAGTTCGGTGCTCCTCAGTACCACCGGAAAGACAGCATTAAGCACAGCTCTGCACCTGGCACATCTTATGAGGCAAAGGTGCTTACTGGCATTGCAGAGGCTGCGACAGGCACCTGCCCTGTCCCTGCGTGACCACAGGCCTTCCCCCAGCTATGGCCTAACCCAGCCCAGGCCCAGCAGCAACCTCCCCAGGGCACAGGCTGCTGCGCACAGTGACAGCCCCTTCTGTGTCGGGACAGGCTTTCTACTGACAGGAGCTCCACGGCCTTCAGTGTGTCACCAGGCCAGGTAGCACACAGGAGCCAGGCCTCACACTGACACACCCAGACAGAGCCACGCAGGAGATGCCCAGCACCACTGCCACCAACACTGACAGGGCTGGCCTGGGCGGGCACTTAAATACCTTGGGTGGGGCTGGGATTGGCCAGAGGGTGGGACTAGGTGGAAGCAGAGGATTGGTAGAGAGCAGCTCTCTCTGTGTGGGGATTGGTTGGCAGCGGGGCTGTGGGCACCTCGGGCTGGGCAAGGTCCCAAGACCTATGGGGAGGCCCATGGGGCAGCCCGGTGGAGTGACACCCTGCCCTGCTCCAGTCACCAGCCTTAGGGGGGGACCCCATCCCCAGTGCAGTCACCAGCCTTAGGGGGTGACCCCTGACCCACTGCAGTCATCAGCCCCGTGGGGTGACCCTCGTCCCCAGTGCAGTCACCAGCCTTAGGGGGTGACCCCTGTCCCGCTGCAGTCATCAGCCCCGTGGGGTGACCCCCATCCCCA